>NC_089851.1:24596969-24896969 GCF_036373705.1 Amia ocellicauda
GAAGATTTAGGAACAGTGTTGTACAGTAGCATTTGGACTGCTAATAAGTCAGCGGGAAATATACAACTGCATTTAAAGGATGGTGTTTAAGAAACATGCTTATTCATTCTTATAATACATACATTAAAAGTACTTTTTTTTCTCCTTTTTTTATATGAACATTCATACAATTCACAAGCCAAAAAAAAGTTTAAAGCATTTAAAAACATGCATAAATAAAAGTAACTCTATTCTGCATTATTAACTTAGCTTTCAGCAGATCAAAAATGGCACATCTATCGACTAACATCAATGCACAGCTTTCACAAGTTATTTTATGCTATTTGTTACCCTGGCAGTATTAAAAACTGAACCATGAAGAACAACCAAGCAAATTTAAATGATCACCATCCTGGCCAAAAAGAGTAGTTCCTCCTTGGCTCCTATTTTACTGAGTAAATCAGCTTACTTCAAATCTTCCTTGTGAGAGAGCCCTCAGCAGGTATCTAACAAGCCCTGATTAAGCACCAATCATGATTCTGCCCCACGCTTCAGCTAACTCGACAGACAACGAAACAAAAATTAATATTTAGCGCATCCAGTCCAATCATCCTTGGGGACAATCGTCCTCACTTAAAGAAAAAATTTCCAACGCAAGCGAGCGGGGAGGGGAGAAAAAAATGGAATGAACACCATTTCAAATACCATTGTGATGTTATCAATCCTGGTGTGTTGCCCATCTCTCAACTGCTGCCTCAATCAGCTTCTCCCCTAGCTTTAACAAATCATACGCAAGCCCCACTGATGAAAATCCTTCAATCATTTTCTACAGGCCGGCAACTTAAACAATTTATTCCCTTTGGTGAGAATGTAGATGCAGCCTAGGAAAGACATTTCAACAGCTGGAAACTGGGTACAGCATGCCAGAAAAAAACTTAGGGTCACATTAGCCACAAGTCTGTCTTCCTCCATGTTTATTTCCTATAAGGACTACTGAAACAGCAGTTACAGAGCAACCTGGAGATTGAGAGCCTTTGCAGATCACCCTGTTTGCAGAATGATGGCACTGTGCACAACAGCTGAGAGATCTGTACTGTAACTGCTCTGATTTTTCTTTTTTCTTTTTTTTTTTTTTAACACAAAATAAAAACGTAGGTCACTGTCAAATGGTTGATACAATTATGACACATTTACTCCTTTCTAATTCTTTTTCAAGGCAAATGAAGACAGAAGAATAAAACTACACAACATATAAACAAAGATCTTTTCTTAGCGTCTACTAAGAAATTATTATTATTATTATTATTATTATTATTATTATTATTATTATTATTATTAATAATAATAATAATAATAATAATAATAATAATAATAATGCAAAGACATTCATCAGAAAAGACAATTAAAGAATCACCAATGCCTCGGCACAGACTTACTGTTTGCAGCCCTTCAGAGATCCTTCCTTGCCTCACTACAAAGCAATTTTGGGGATTAATTTAAAACAACCCTTGGCTAAATAGGGCTTGTGGGAAGGTCCTTTAGATATTAAGTATGAGGAATATCTGCTTAAAAATGTTTTTCACTCTAATCAAATCTAATCTCCTCAGCTAAGGCAGTGAGGGAAATTATCAGTTTACAAGACATCACAAGATCTACATACCGTAGATTGGGAGATGAATAAAAATTAGTTTTGCTGTCTATGAAGGCTAAATTGACAGTTTAATTGCTCCACAATACAATATCATAAAGCTTAGTGTGTAATTTTCATTATTGATAAGATGCGGGTTAATCGTGCTTGTGGCACAGTTTAAAAACAAATCTTCTTAAATGAGAAGAATGAAAACCCTTTTCTTTGTCTGAACACAACAATTTATTTGTTCTGTGAACAGCATTTTTTTATTATTAATAATAATATATAATGTAATTATATATTATATAACATATAATTACAACAATAACTATTTTATTTAAAACCTTGCCAAAACTGTAAAGCAACATTTTCAACGAGAACATTTTAAGTAACAAGAGCCTACTCACATCATCCTTTAAAATTATTTTTGCATCCAAACTAACATCACAAAGCAAATCAGAAACACAGCATCAATACCACTAGGGCCTGTGTGTGCTGTATTTGTTAGCTACAGAACACATAATACAAGCTCAGTGGGACATTAATACACAATTTCCACTATATAAAAACACCAACTTTCACTTTTGTCAGTGCAGAAAAACAGGTCAGGAGTAAACTCATGTAAATGTATGTATTCGCCTCTTGTTTCTTCTCTTTTTATTATTTAACCAATACAGTTATTTTTAAAAATTATGTAACAACAATAATAATTAGAATAATTCAAAATAAAGAAGAACATACAAATCAGCTTTCATAATGGAAGTAACCGATTATACGTGCAAGATTCAGCTTTGAATGCCCTGAATATACATATGAAGGAGACTACAATTTTTTTTTTTTTTTACAAATAAGAGCCCTTTGTACTGCTTGGACAAGACATAAAACACACGGTTATAATGAATAATGTATATCTTCACACTTGAAGTGCTGGATGCCTCTATGGGATATGTCTGTCTCTCTGCTTCTTGGCTACGCATATGAATCATTATATGTTGATGAATTATAAAGTATGGTACAAAGCACTAAACAGCTGAGAGCTATACTTGTTTTGATATGAGCGTACGACTCATCTACGGTAAAAGCACCTCCAGCCTTCATATTGATATTCCTCCTTTGTACAATGATCATTCACAATCAACTCAAAAGTTAGCAACTGAAGTGTGCAGAGCCATTTTATAAAGCAAAACACAGTGCATAATGGTAAAGCAAATGTATGCTGTCACTATTATCTAGGCGTCCTCAGTTCACAATGTGTCTGGTCAATTCCCGACAATCAAAATACATCATTCCAACACACCAACACACACATTTCCTTCAATCATCCACTGCCAATTGAACACTTCACCAAAGAGTTTGTGTCCCAAAAAGTAAAAAGCAACGTCAACTACATACCTGCTCTTTTCCACTGTCCCATGTTTACACCTTTTGAACCAAGAGCACATTTCGAAACCACATCCAAATCCTAAACTCCTCTGTGTAAAAACTCAACTGTGAAATGGTTTTCCTTTTCTGATTATTGCACTTCGAAGTCTGCACAGCAAAAACAACAAAACCGATCTACACAAAGATTATTTAAAGACCAAAAAAAGAGGGTGTATTCTAAACAACAAGGAGAGATCCCCTGCATTGAAACTGTTCCTGTTCCCATTAGAACAAAGAAATCACAAATGCTGTTTCTACCTCTGTTTTTTAATTAAGATTGTCCCAACCCTCTTCTACGGTCCGCTGAGACACTGCCTGTGAAGTGATTAAAAAGAATGTGATCTGATCAAGAGAGGAGAATAATGGGAAAGGAATGCTAGGTTTGCCAGAGTGCTAAGTTCTTGGGAAAGAAGGCTAAAAGACTTCTTAGCCTATTGTTTTTCTCCCCCCTTTCCATCTGCTTTTCAGGGTCTCTTAAACAAGGACGTCAATCTTTTAAAGATACTTTCCACCCCCCCATCTTCTTTTTCTTTCTTTCCACAAAACGCAGGTTAAAAGTTAGCACACTTAGATCACAAGTGCGGTTACAACTTGTAAAAGTCAAATAAGAAAAATAAACAAAATATCCTTGAATTATATCAAGTTTCCGAAAGGTCATCACTGTCTCTGCTGTGGCCTTTTCCCAACACCAAATCCTTTATCAATATGTCATAGTGAGTTAGGCAAAGACAAAAGAGAGGCTCAGTGTGAAAACTGCACATATATCTAATCCTGACAAAGCAATGAATAGACCTTCACAAGTGTAATTATACTTGTTTATTTGTTGCCATGTAGAAAGGACTGATGAAAAATCCATCAAAGTGGTATTATCCAGGCATGAACAGATTCTATGGCTTCCAAGGCCATAGGGAGGCTTAATTCTGTATTGTTATAGCCCCAAAGAAAAAGAGTAAGAGGGAGAAAAACAAAAAGGTTTGGCTGGACTTTTTGCATCAGTTGCTTGCAGACCATTTGTGCCCAGAGGTGTAATATTAGACCCATAAGACAAAGCTCTCCCCCTGCACTACGAACACATTTCAGACCGTGTTAAAACGCATCATTTCAAAAACCCACAGTATCATTACCATCGGGTGTGGTAGTTTGGTTTTCGGGAAAGGCGTTTATTTATTTGAAAACAAACAACAAGACAAATGAACACTTCCATGATGATAGCATGGTTGCCTTGTAATATCACAAATGCATAAACACCAAAAGGAAGAGACAGAACAAGAAAGAAAGAAAGAAAAACTGCCCGTCTACAATATTCACAAATGGGGGGAAAAACAAACAAAAAACTAGATGCCTACAACCACAGAAGGTGAAGCTATTGCCATTTACCGTTCACGTCTTAGGTTAAAAGATCACGCTTACCTGGAAACAGATCATGGGTATACAATGGACAGAAAATACTGAAAAGATTTCAAAACCATATATGAAAAAGAACCCTATTTTAAAACCTGACGAGAAGCCATTTATCTGATGCAGTCCTTTCACTCTCCAACTAAATATAGAAATAAATAATAATTAAGCAATTGCCTTAAAAGCAACCGCCCATGTAAAAGATTTTAACAGGGCGGACTAGTATCAAAGAAAAACGTAATCTACATAGTTAATGTCTTTTTCAATTTAAAACAGAAAAGCTGTAATTTTTCTTTGCTGGCAATCTGGAAACACTCTGGAGTTAATTACAGCTGATTCGAAGTGAACCGCACAAACAAAGGCCAGTCTATGTCCAGACAATTATACTGCATTAACCAGCTTAAAGCTTCCTGCTGATGTTTCAGGGCTCTTCTATTACACCCTTCTACCTTCCCAGCACGAGAGAAAATGCTTCTGCAAGGAGGATTAATGAAGAGAACTGCAAAAGAATGTGTGACGACCTCTCCTGACATGGTGAAAACTTTCTGCCCAAGTCACGACAAAGGGGAGAAGGTAATTAAGTTTGAAAGAAAGCCCTGAAACAAACAATAACTGTCTGTGGGGACACAGGGAAATAAAAAATCATTAACATTTAGAACAACAACAACAAAGTTATTCTAAAAAAGGGAAAAAGAAACCTTGCAGGCTGTTTTGTATACAACCATCCAACTTGTCTCCCTGCTTTTATCTTGTTCATTAAAGTCCAACAAGATATCAAACCAGATGTTATTTTCTAGTATCCGATACCACGTGATAGCCAATCTCTCTGCATGGCTGCTTCTATAGCTTTTATGCTTTAGCACTAATGGGGTGTTTCACACTTTGGCAGTAAAGTTATAAGCTTTGCATTTTTACTTTAATTATGCTTAGAGAGAGAGAATGCGAGAGAGAAAAAGAAGTTTTAATGAAACCCTTGCATCTGCCCTCTTCCCACCTGAGACAGATCAGCAGCCTTTGCATAGCTAAGCTTTGTATATTTTGTTAAGAGTAATCTCCCAGATGCAAATCAGAACATTACTCTTCTTTTCAACTACTCCCGTGCCCCATTGAGTATTTTGCTTAATTAGTAAGCAGATATGTTATTTCCAAATTAAAATATCCCACAGAAAAATCGTCTGATGAAATGAAACTGCACATTTCCTTTTTCGGCATTGCGACTGATTAAACCTTGGTTACTTTATGATTAACTACATCCTACACAAGATCTTTCCATCAACCAGGATACATCAACTTTTCATAACTTTCCTTCTCATTTGTACAGAAAATAAAATGGTTTCCCCCCCCCCTTTTTTTTGTGTTCCACGGGTGTAGGAGAAACAAGGGAATCTAACTGTGGCTTTGTCAACCTCATGTACATTAATCACCCTCTCTTTGTCTAGCCCATGCAAAGCAGGATTAGAATTAAAATGATGACTGCTTAATCCCTTTGATTTCCCTGTGCTAAATAAATATTAATCTACTAGTCAATCACGCCCTTATAATGCACTATACATACAATATGAAAGTGCTTAGGGTTATGTAAATCACAGTTACACTCACATCTGTTTGAAAGAAAAAAGCCCCCTACCCCCACTACCAAAAAATTGATTTTAAAGTTGAAGTTAATAATCCTGCTAAACATAAAGCCTAACATTGAAATCCATTATGTCTTTGCTTGAAAGAAATGCACTGAATGAATCAAGCCTGAGAATTAACAAATCACAAGTTTATTTCTGTCAACAACAGAATCTCTTCCCCTCTGTCTCACCGCTTTGTCCTATTAAATAGTGATTGAGCCCTTGTTCAGACTGTTCCTTCAATATTCTTACGTCATACAAAGTTGGTTATATATATATGAGAGAGAGAGAGAGAGAGAGAGAGAGAGAGAGAGAGTTTTTGGGGTGGTTCTTTTTTTCTTTCAACATTAAAACTAAAGGAAGGCCCCTTAGATGGTGAACAAATATTTTCTGAAATCTGTTTTACAACCTGCCTCCTACAATGTGCCTCCCAAACCACCTGGCTTTAATAAATATACAAGTAAACCTCCACACATTTCAATAAAAGAGCCTCAAATCCTTATCATGTTGCACAAACACCAGTCTCGCTAAACAAGAGGACCGAAGCTAGATCATGTTTACTCAGGAAATCATATTTTGTAGGACTTAATAAACATGTTTACACAAATTATTGAAAACTAAAAATATTAAAATAAAAGATCCATTATATGTTCCTTCATTTAACATTGCCTATTTAAAAGAACATGGTGATACAACTGCAAGTGCCAAGTTTAATATTACAGAAGGAAATACTCAGTTCCAAGAGAAGTCAAAGTAGACAAGTATCTTTTGTTGTACTTCAAGTAAAACTGAAAACATTAAAGATAATGGCTTTAAATCTAGACTAGTTTTTAGAGCAGTTAAGCGTCTTAGAGACAGACAGAGACACCTTTATAATTAAAAAGGCATTTCTGTCCAGGGATTCTGACCCTATCCACTGTCATCTCACCAGAATAACAATAAAAGTTAAAAGTTCAAACCCTTTTCTACAGAAGACTCTGCTGCAAGGCTGTCTCTCCTGTAATTATCTTTATAAACATAATCACAGACCAGGTATTCCTGCATGCATTCCAATGCTGTTAGCAATCTTCTAGCCTGAGAATTGTTTAGAAATTATTTTTTAACAAAATATTTGAAATAATAAGTGCTTTAACAATAATAAGAGGTTTAACAGTCCGAAACATTTTTACAAAACTAGCTCTTACACAATGGAATAGTCTACTGTCCTGGCTTTACAGTACATATAAAAGATCCAGGTTTGCGATATCACTAATTTCTGGTCTAGCAGAATTACTAATTAACTTAAGGTTTAGGACTATATTTAATTACAGAGTTCTTAAAATGAACTTTAGACCAAATGCATTTGCTTTTTAAACAAACTCCATACTGCCAGCTGTTACGAGTTTAGCCTCGACAAGACCGAAGAAATACTTCAGCAAAAAAAATAAAATAAAAGAAAATAGAAAAAAAAAATGAATTTATTTTCTAGGACATCATACGAACAAAATACTGCTTCTTGAAAAACATGAACCACTTAAATGTTCAAGTTGAAAAATCTTCACTTTAATTAGATTTCATTACAAACAAACAACTGTCAGGCATAATTAGTAGGCCTTTAGTTTAGGGACACAATACTCCTTTTTTAAATAAACTTGATGTCACACAAACTAAGAATCAAATAACCAGTAATTTCAGAATTGGAATCTAGTGGTTCTGTCAGTAATTTGATTACTGTAATTTCATTATTGATACAAGAAAAGTATTTCATGAAAAATAATTACAGGAATTTTAAAAAGGGTTTCATTTAAATTATTTAATGGGGCAGCTAGAGAAAGCAAATTGACTTTTAACTGTAAATGTTTGTTACAGAAGCCCTCTAATAATTTGTACTATATATTTCAATATTATGCACAACAATTAAACAATACATTACAGCATATTAATAATTTTATTTAATCCATTCATTCATAGTTTGAGCATTTTTATACTTAACTTTAATATAATACATGTAACTTACACCCAAACACATAGCTGCCTAAGCACTGCAGCTTGAGATGATAATGTTTAAAACTATTTAGACCTCAGAGACTGAAGACATCAGAAGGTCAATGATTACTTGGAACAGCAAATGAACTCTGTATCAGTTTAATTCAGAGTTAATTAAACTTTGCAAAATTAATAAATAATGCTGATTAAAATGTAGCTTTAAATGCAAATCTACACTAACAGGATCTATTTGTTTAGATTTCAAATATTATGCAGTGATAATTACATTTTTATAAAGAGATGAAATGTTGAAAAAGGCACGCCTTGTAGCCTCATCACAAAATTAAGACAATTATTTCAAGACTTGAATACATCAGGTTTTTTACCAAAATAAACTTAGCAGGGCTGAGAACTAGACACTCAATAACATACTTCATATTAGCCTAATGACAGAATACTGAACTGAAGTGAGAAACACTGTAGCTTTAACCTTTCCTTTTATTTAAGTCTTAATAGCAACATTCCTTAAAAGGTAAATTGACAATTCCTTGGCTGGCTGTTCAGAAGTATTACTGGATCTTTTCAGAAACCTCCAATTTGATTTAAATGAAATACAGCAACGGACTTCAATTTTCCCTAATGGGTTTTTAATATAGTTAAAAAAATAAGCATCTTCTTGTTCTTCTTCATTTAAACTTTTGAACTATTATGACTAAACGAAACACATCGACATCTGAATCGTGTAAAGGGTGGCTGGAGGTGAACTCGTTGCACAATGAAAGTTAGATGCCACAACAAGCTACTGTACTGCGATTAATCATCTTAAACTTTGATAGGCTCTTGCTGTAAAGAAAATAATTTAAAGGGTTTGTTAAAAATGGCTTGTTTTCTGAGGTCCTGCTGAGCCCTCAGACATATTTGCAAATGTATATATTCTTAAGTCCAGGTTTGTATAGCAGTAATGTCATCTTCCATACAGTATGTTGGTTTTATTTATCCTTACACTTCCTTTTACACATTTAAAATAACCTTTCCAAACATCCCATCTTTATTACCTCACACATTATGAAACTGACAATAATCAGATACACACAAAACATAAACAATCCGACATCAAGGCTACAATTTAATTGTATTTTTTAAATAACAAAATGATTTGAGAATAATCACTTTTCTTTCAACTGCTGGGAAGTCTAAACTTCTTTAAAACAAATAATTAAAGCATATTCCAGAGTACATGCCAGACCAGACTAAGACAGGATATGAGAAGGCTAGTATTAACTAAATACTTCTCTGGGGATTTCTGTAGCTATACTCAACCTCTGCCCCAGTGCAAACACTGTACCAGTAGTATGTCTGCAAAGATTCCCTCTCCCCACAGGTGGACTGCCAATGTTATTCTACCAGTTTTTATGCCTATTGCATATTCAAAAGGTGTATAGGTTTATTTAAAATACCTCAGTCATAAATATTGAATGTGCAAAATGATGCGTTTGTCAATCACCACAAATAAAATAGCAAAAAAATAGCAAAAATAGCTTTCGTATTCAAAATGTTGTGACAATACCTATGACTGCTATTTGATCGATAGACAGATAGATAGATAGAACACTGTTTTTGCTCTGTGTGTGATTTGTAAGAGATAGTTCATAGTCCTTGTTAAACTCTACGTGGATCTTAAGTGTCTGTATATACAATTATACATACGCGTGTGTATATATTATATATTTGAAAGAGAAAATCGATTAAGACATATTTAAGTATGGAATATTGTTAGTTTTCATGCTGACACTTCAATTCACTTTTGTTCTAAAATGGCATCTGCCCTCTTATTAGACTAAGAATGTAGCGGAGTGGTGTGTGAAGTATCATTCATGAATAAATCAGAGGTGAGCAAGTGAATGTACTGCCCATGATTTGCTTGTTGACAGCAAGCACTTAAACAGGCCTGTATGGCCAACAACACTTAGCACAACATTATGGTTCCCCTTTTGAACCCGGTTTCATTTCAGCAAAGAAAACACCTTTCTCTCCCACTAATACAGAATGCATATCTGTTGTTGCCTTTTTACCATGTCTAGTATATACCGGTACTTCTTTTGAAACAAACCGGCCTACTGTGCATATCAGAAAGCCTTCGATTCCAGAGATAGCCTACTAGTGCATCTCGACGCTGGATCCCACACAACCCCACACAGCATCCTACTTTGAAATAATGTGTTCGAATCGAAAACAAAGAGAAAAACTATACAGGTCAGGGAGCCTGATCTGAACTTGGTGCAGTATGAGACAAAAATAAAGGATGTAAGGGCAGCTCTGACTTCCATGCATCTTCTGATGTGAATCCCACTTTGCACATGCTGATTAATGCAGCATGTTGTTGTATACAATAAAATAAATATTTACTCCTGTGTGTCTTAAAAATGGGTCACTCTTTAACTAAATATTCTAAATTTCTAAACGGCAAAAAAGCAATGCACTGCCTTCACCACTGCCTTTATCAGATACTTAACCTGTATCACAAGCACACAGACACTGTGCATGTATGATTTGAAGATATTTCTCTGCCCCTCCAACCCCAAACTCTAGAAGTCACCTACACTTCCTTTGTTGTGTATGGTCAGTCAATGGAAGCTGAACTTGGAAATTGAATCTAAATAAGATGACCACAGAACAAAGAACAGCGTCTCATACCGCATGCTGGCAGCCGAGATCTGATAACCTTGAACTACAAATAGCATCCGCAGTTATAGAATATGCATTAGAGTGAAAAAGCAGCCAAATCATGGTGCCTTTGGACTTCCAGCTTGCAATCGTCACGAATACGCTGCACTTCGACACGAGAACAGAGGCAAGATACTGATGGATTAAACGAATGCAGCTGCGTTTACACTAGCAAGAAGTCTAACTCTTACGGTTTAACCTGAAGTGAATGGGATAAAATGCCTTAAACCCATAGGATTTGGACTGCAACAGTAGGCTGGAGCAACTTTGTCCCCTGCCAATTTATCTTTTGTGTTCATACACTATAGGTTTTCAAATCGTGTCATTCAGAGTGAAAAAACTAAATATGAAGTGAAACCAAAATCTTACAAATTAAAGCTATGAAAGTTATTGTTTTTTTAACTTAATATCCTGTTTCAGTCTAAAATAATGATAGTAAAACAGGCTGATACACAGGAGAAAAAGAAAAAGAATCAGATCAAACTGAATAAGAATTAATGATAATGAAACTAGCCAAGTTAAAAAACTGAAATACCCGATAAGGACAATAGTAATATTTCCATTACATATCAAGTTCTAACTCTAAGTTTTGCAAGGAAGTGCTCCAGTTCATGCATTCCTTAATGCCTTTACTAAAATGCTTGTGTGATTTTGTCACTTTTGTATTGTGGAGAAGGCATACAATAACTGCTAATTAAATTTAGATACCAGAATGTGTGCGTGCATTTTTTTAAGGGGCTGGGGGATCGTACAAAGAGCACAAGTTGACGCACTTGGCAGTTGGACACAATTCAACATCTGGCAAACTGTGTCAAAACTTGTTTGAATGGGACTCAACCTGATAATTACCATGACCTGAAACACTGAGGAACCTGTTTAAAATGCACCAACAAAAATACTTATTCACCCTACATCCCATTTAGAGGTGAGCTAAAAGAGTCGCGTTCCCACTCAACACTTGGGCCCCTCTTGCTACTATGACAGTTAAGAATCACGTGTAATTAAAAATGGTCATTGCTTTGTTTAAAGCGGCCTATAAACACTCGATGTTGTCACATTTTCCTTTTCTGTCGGAAAAAAAAGCAAACAATTACCATATGAAAGGCTTATTATGGTGGATAAAAGGTCAATGACAGAAGCTCCTGTCTCAAAAAAAAAAAAAAAAGATTAAGGAAGAGAAAGAAAAAAAACATTTATTCTCTTTCACAGGAGACAATTCTTTTTGTAGTAGTTTGTTCGGCTTGAAAGATCGTTTTAAATAGAGAAGAATTAATACCAGTAATGCAGCATGGTGTCAAATTTCCTGCAGTCTAGTTCAGAACCGACGTAAGCATAACACGCTAGCCAGCTTACGAACTAGAATATTTCAGAGCACGTCTGCTAACTAAACCTGAAAAATTAAAAAAAACTCTCCTGTCAGTCTGTTCACAGCTGTACAGTAATGAATGTGTGAGTTTAAATAAAACAAAAGCTTATATGTCCACCATGTTTTATACATAAATGAATTCCATTTTAATTTCTCAGATGACACTTTCCAGTTTTGCGTTTTGTTTTTGTACGGGTTCTGCGATTATCTGATAAAATGTCCTTAACAATAGGTGGTCAATATTTAGTCAGCCACATCACTGGCATGTTCTTGAAAATCTACTGTATACAAACCTAGAAACCTTTATTTATCAGCCTCAAGCTGGGCCATTATCATACATATTACTTCACATGATGACAGAATTTGAGGGCATCTTGGAAGGCTTCTGAAATATGAGCCTATGCTTGTTTTCTCAAGTCCTCGACAAACACATCTTTAGGGAGAGCTAGGCACAGGAATAAAGAAAGAAGAGGCAGCATTTTCATCTTCCTTTCATCTTAGTCATTCAGTCAGCCATTGAATGCCCCATTCAACACTGCTTTTCATTATGCAAAAAAATGCTAATCCTTTTCCGATGCTTTCACACTTGTATAAACCCCCATTCCTTCCACTGAAAAGCAATTATATCAGTTTACATTTCTGTCCAAAAAAACAGGATTAATGCAGGAATACTAGCATCTCTTCGGGTATCCCATCTTTAGCTATCGGAAACCAGAGATTATTAGTAAAAGTATTTTCACTGTGTTATACTAGATTTGCTTTAAAGATGTGATTTAATTAGCCAACGGAGAAAAAAAAAAAAAAAAAGAGAGAGAGAGCTTTAGTTGCTGTGGAAACTCTTTTCAGTGACAGAACTGACCTTCCTTTTGCCGAGGCCTGAATAGAATGAGCCTCAGTCTGGTCTATTAATCAGAAACAAATTATGAAAGAATGTTGCTGGACTGGGTGATACTGTCCTGTGTTGGAAGAATCAGCAACAGCCAAGATACAATGTCCTCGTCGTGGATAATGAAGAGCCATGACAAATGAGACAGGGAGACAATTCGTTTGCATATGCAAATTCCCACACAAGGGAAACATGTACAAACAAGTGTCATTGTAAGGTGGATTAGGCAAACAAGGTTTTCCTTTTTAGGCCACACTACGGCCTACGACATTAGTCAGCACAATTAACCAAGTCTCCATGGAGACTAATGAAATTTTGCTATGGTACGACTTAAATTAGATAGCTAGTTATGTGTTTCCACAATCCAACTTGAAATCCATTATTTTCCAGGGAACAATACACCGTTTGTGCTCAGCTGATCTTTGCCAGCTGAACAAGCCTCTAAGTTGACAATTTGCATATGTTAATATAATTAAGTACTAATTACATGAAACTTGTACATATTCACATGCACTTTCCCTGGGCGCTTTTGAGTTTGAACCCCATCCAAGTCTTTAACCCTTCAGACAGTTTCTAAGCAGGAAAGGCTGTGCGCGTTACAGTACAGCCCCAGGGCTGACACAAAAAGGCCCCGCACTTAATACATTAAGCCTACCCCTGACTTCTCATCTTTCCACCCACAAGACTAGAAGGTATTTGGGGGGGGCGGGGGGGTGTAAATATTGTGGACCTGTGCATGTTTTGTAACCCTGCATCCTAGCAAATGCATATGCTCCATCAACAAAACAGTTCTTCAATAATGAAGTTATAATTTAAAGCTGATATCTCTAGCAATCATGAGGGAAATTGTGGGAAAGACCAAAAAATACATTAAAAGAGTAGCATGAATTGAGGTTAAAGCAATCTGCTACAAATGAGCACAAGATTAATATATGCGAAAGGTAATTAAGCAATGCTAATTACTTTGACAGAGTTAATTAAATATAATTACACATTTTCAGCAACTGCATAAAGCACAGTTTAAGTATAATTTTATTGAGATTAATTGTAAATAAGAATAAATTAAGTGTGTATTTTGACAGGCAAGAATAAAACCCTTGCAAATTGACTAGCACAGCAGACAACAGCACACACGTATGCCCAGAAAAAGAACATTTTAAAAATAATATTGTCACACCTTAAAACTGTACAGCATCTAACTTTTCAAACTGAAACAGACAGGAATCTCAAAGAAAACAAACAGCCTGGAAAGATTAAAGGCCCCTTTGTCCTTCTTCGTGTGCATTTCTTTTAGAAAGCTAAATTAAGCGAGTCTGTTCTAAGTTTTAGGAAGGAACATTTCACACTGAATGGAAAAAATGTTCTATCACATATGAAATTTGTGCAGCTGTGCGGAACTTGGTCCAGATGGTTCAGGACTATAACGCAAACACCGAAATGATACACAGTAAACCATCCCAGGATTATATGATAATGTCGGAGTCTCTGAAAATATCGTCCTAAATTTCTGTAACGTAGGCTACTGTTTGCGCGATTTATTTTCTACACCATATAAGAAATTATTAAACACTAGCCACAAGAGTGAAAGAAAAAAATACTTCGCTTTTTATTTTATTTTTACCGTACAGCTATATTATGCAGTGTACGACAACATCTGAAAATTAATCCCAGCAAAATGTGTTGGTGAAATACACTGCTTCCCAACCATTATGCATTATGACTGACAGTGCACCCACACTATAATTATAATATATATATATATATATATATATATATATATATATATATATATACACACACACACATACATACTTACAAATGTGTGTGTAATAAAAGTCACCTTGCAAAATTCATTAAATAATGACCGCAGATAATTATTCTGAGGAATTCCAAAATCATCACAATGTAAGGTGTGTGTGTGTGTGTGTGTGTGTGTGTGTGTGTGTGTGTGTGTGTGTGTTTGCTGGTCAGTGCCAAGGGTGCAGGGGGGGGGGGGGGATCTCTTAAAAAATAAACCAATATTGGAACAATAATTTAAAAAATTCAACCAGATGTATTATTTCTCTTTCACTATTTTACCCCAAATGAGGTTCTTAAATGGCACCCGCAACAGACAGTCAGCTTCTCTGGAGTGCCTTTGGATTTTTCTGTGTAAAACATTACAACACTACGGAAGGCTTGCAACAAGCCTTTCTGCAGTGAAGGATTTTAAATCATCCAGCCTCTTCTATTAGACTTGAGACTTATTGAGGTAGAAACCATAAAAAATGAAGAAGGGAAATTTAATCCCTGAAATATTGATTTGCACATTAATATCATATAGGCACAGGGCAATTTGGCTTCATGGAAATGACACATTGTCGACCCTTGGAGAAGCCTGAGCCAATCTTACTGCAGAACATGTCTGAATCTCAAGAGTTATTAAGGGCTTCCCTCCGTGCCTTTATGAGATTCCTCTCTGCCTACCTCTGCAATCTTAAATGTAGTATCTTAAAAATAAATAATAATTGTAAACCTCAGGGGTTTTCTACTTAATGGAAAAGGAATGTGCAACACATTACATTCTGAAATGCAACATTAAGCTCTGCCATTCAACAAAGTCACCTTTTAAAAAACACACATCAATACAACTAATACTATTTCTGATGCTGGTTTTTAGAGAATAAACAAATATTCCTCTATTTGTTTTCTACCCATCATTAGGTTGTTGTTGTTGTTGTTGTTTTTTTCTCCTTGAGTAAATTACCACCCTCTTGATTATAGCCAACAAGCATTTTATTTTCCCCATTCTCATAAAACCTACCCACATTTTTTAATAGTGGTCTATAAGTACAACAAAACCACCTCTACAAGAGCAAATGTATATTTTAAAGTCAGGTTATCTAAAAAACCATTGCGTAACACAATCCTAGATGTACTGGACAAAAAAAAAATGAAACAAGGAGTTCCGCTCGTAACTTCCTTTGCAAGACAAAGGGAAAATATTAACTGAAAGTAGTCATTATTTATAACACCAACAACACCAACACCAACAACAGTAGCAGCAGCAGCAGCAGCAGCAGCAGTAGTAGTAGTAGTAGTAGTAGTAGTAGTAGCAATAGTAGTTGTTGTTGTAGCAGCAGTAGTAGTAAGTATGAGTATTGTAGTATAATAAGAACAATGGTATTTATTATTCAACTGTTATAGTCCCATTCCTTTACTGTACGTCCTTCCACCAAGAAAAACACAACCCCCAAAAAATCGCTAGCGGGTCTCAATACACCATAAACAAATACAGCATAATAAACGTAGTTGGAATTAACACCAAATCGTTGATCAAAAAGGCATTGTCCTACAAAAAAAAAAAGAAGAAGCAGCAGCAGCAGCACATATGCACAGAGCTGGAGTTGACATCAATAAGCAACATGAGAGTTTAGATGTTTCTAAATCCCTTTAAAACGTGGAAACGCAAGCAACAATATCCAGAGGTGTCTGCTGGCGGGAGCTGCTGCAGGCTGCTACATACCCGGGTTGCGCTGCGCGGAGCTCAGCCCCGCTTTTGCTCTGCGCTCAATGGAAGCGATCGATGCCGCTGTCACTGTCGCGTCCCAATCGCAGCCAAGTCTCTGCCTCAAACTAACCAACAACCAAAAAGGCAGGGCTAGGATCGCTCCTCTCTTGCCAGCCCTTCGCCAGCACTAAATCTCACTTTATACAACGGGGACAAGGCACCTAAACCCGGACACACACACACACACACACACACACACACAACAAGGACGATTAACTAACGCGATGGCAAAACAATGCGACTCCAACAGGGAAATCTAAAAAGGGGGACAATGGAGGCTTCGCCAGAGGAAACGTAGCTGTCAAACCCCACACACACACAAAAAAGACAGGAATCGGCGTGGGGGAAAGTTTGCTAACCTCCTTTTTAAAAACATATATACATCCCTTTTTTTTGTTGTTTTTTTCCTCCTCCTTGGCGGTCAACCCTCAGCATCTCTGGGACCCGCTCGGTGCTCAGAGTTGGATCCCAGCGACCTGCCTCCTCTCTCGGCTAGGCAAGTCATCCCATCTCATTGCCCAGAGACTGCTTTTCCAACTCGCAGGTAATAATAATAATAATAATAATAATAATAATAATAATAATGCTAATAATCATCTCTCTTATCGGCTTTTTGGACGGTACTGGTGCACTGCCAGTGTGGGAGACCGCGGTTTACGGTGGCGAATAACATTTGTGAATGGGTGGAAAAGAAGTTTGAAATCGGCAACACTAGTTACAATGTGTCCAACTCTCCGTCCCAGGGACAGAGGGCACTGGATGTCTCCGATCACTTTAAAAAGAAATAAACGTGTCTACTTCTCTCCCCAACAACAGCGATTTTATTCACACGTAAGTACGATCAGACCCCTTACAAGCGGGGATAAACTTACTTATTTAAAGTGGATTTGGCAGCGATCCTGTCAGTCATAGATCTTCTATCTCTTGACAGTTTACAGCTCTTAAAATCAGACGAAAGCACTTGTGTAAACAGACTGATACACGATTTGAGCAAAAAAGAAAAAGGAGCTCAAAAGAAATCGCATCGAACAGCTGGGATCTGGAGAGAGCGCAATATCAAAGATTGTGCAAGATCATCCTGGAAAGATAATCAATACTCGACCTAAATTTAACACGAACTACTCAATAAAAGTTAAAGACTGAGAGAGGAGGGGGAAAAAAAACAAAAAAACAAAAAAAAAAAACTTACTTTCTCACCCCCTCGCAGTTTCCTCCCTTTTTTTCTTCTCCGGTTATTTGAATAAGATAAAGCTGGTCACATCCAATGCTCGCGAAAGTTAATCGTAAAAAAAAAAAAATAAAAATAAAAAATAAAAAAAGAGAATAATCCTTCAACTTTATTGGAAAAAAATAAAAAATACGAAGAGTGAGGACATGAGGCGGTCCTTGGGGTCCGGCTGGTAAAGCATGTGTCGACCGCTGCCTTGCAGTTTAGGTTGTGGAGGGGTTGGGAAAAGGAGGAAAGGAAATGAAAATCCGATATGTCTTTATTCTGCTAATTATGATCGTTTTAGCCCTGTTTAAAAAAATGGCTGATTAAGTTGAGTGCGCATGTCTTTGTGTGTCTATTCCCGATATGCACTCTGGGAATGAGCGAGCGAGCGAGCGAGAGAGAGAGAGGAAGAGAGAGAGAGAGAGAGAGAGAGAGAGAGAGAGAGAGAGGTGTAATTAGTGAGGTGATCAACAGTCTCCACATTGCAAATGACGCGCTGTTTCAACTTAGAGAGCTGCGGGGCTGGAAGGGCCAGATATACAAAAATGATCTAATGGGGGGGACAAAAAAAATCTTTAAGGTATATTGAGTACACGAATGTCATGCAACACAATGAAAGACCATTCTCTGACGCTGGGCATCTAGGAATTACACATAATGGATCTGGAGAAGAGGAAGATATCCCAACGTACAAATATCAGAATATAAAACTAGCAGGGTAGATGTGGAGTAAAGCGAGGAGACATGTGAAACCTCCATATTCTTAAAGTGATGCATGCACACACATTTAATCTAGGAAAGGTGAATTCTCGAATACAATTAATATAGAACATACAATTCGAATGTATATGTGTCAAAGTCATCTGAAGGAAATAAAAATACATGTACTATTCATACTATATATATATATATATATATATATATATATTCACACACACACATACATGCATACATCTACATACACACACACATTTTCTAAAGGTATAATGATTTCACAAACTTCCATTAATCGCTCAGTCAAATTAATCACTTAGTGACTACAAATACTATCTATCTGTCTGTCTGACTGTTTATCCATCTATGTTTATATTTGTACGTGTCTTCTTTATATAAGCAGTAGTAAATACCAATGTTTGCGATACACACAATGGAAATAAATAAACAAGCAAATAATGTATTGATCATCATTCAAAAGTAGATAAAATACATTAGTTGACGTTTTTTGCATGTTTAATTCAAAACAAGATGTAAGGGCACATCCCACGCTGTTTTACACTGAAATAATTTTCAGCCTAATGAATAGATTGAGAACAAATAGGTTGCAAACATATTTTATATCTTGATGGGAAAAAAAAAAACGGAAATGGTTTATGTTTAGTCTGAAGTATTGAAAAATAGACATTTCTCCACACTTCTGGCTTGGAACTGAATATCCTAGAAACACCACGAAGGTTTGTGTGTGTGTGTGTGTGTGTGTGTGTGTGGGAGAGCAGACGTGTATGCACTGGATGTTGGTAAAAGGTTTTACAGAAATAGAAGCATTATTTTAATATTTAAAAATAATATATCAGACGGTCATTTTATGATTCCTAATGTACAGATTAGATAGATGCAAAGTCACACACTGACGTCTAGTGATAATGTGGAACATGGATGCGAAACAACACACTTTGATAATATACAGTATAAGAAGCCTTTAGCAATGGATTTCTTAAGAAACAAGTATAAAAGCACTTTAAATACACATTCATACATGCGTACATGCGTTCACACACACACACACACACACACACACACACACAAAACACACCTTTAACACGCTGGCACACATAATACCGGTGAATATACATACAGCCTTAACATTTCTACTAAAACAATGCGATGTGCTTTTTGTGTGTATTTGTCTAGCTAAATATCTATTATATATACATATATAGATAACACATAAGACATGGTCAAGGAAATACAAATATGCTTGGCACAGAAGAAAATGAAATTGCTCTGGAGAGACAATCATATGGAGAGAAATGAAAATAATAATAATAATAATAATAATAAAATGCAGATGGAACCTATGAATACGTGTATGCAGGTTATATATATATATATATATATATATATATATATATATATATATATATATATATATATAATCAGTATAGTGAAAACAAAGCAATATATAGGCTGTATACAGGATATTTATATTTATGTTATGTTCCCCATACAAAGTGAAAGTGCACACTATGGGTTTCTACTTCATCCTAACCCTTTATTTCTCTCCTTCGCTCCTAATAGTCGCTATCGAAAGGAGACCCTACAAGATGTTAATCGTTGGGGAAAATCAAGAGATCGCCTCTCCTTTATGAAAAAATCGAAGGAGGTGAATTGAGTGAGCTGGGCTCCAGGATCGCATGATAAGCCAGCAGCGCAGAGCAGCGCAGAGCAGCGCAGAGCAGCGCAGAGCAGCGCGGTGGCCGCAGTGACGCCGGACCCTCCTCTCGGGCTCTGCCTGCCGGGATTGCTGTGTCCGGGCTGTGTTTGCTCCTCGGCTCGGGAAAGCGGCTCCGGGGAAACGAGCCAGGGGATGAAAGCGCGGACAGCAGCGGCGCTTCCGACGCGGATATTGTGATGCCACCCATAACACACATGTAAAGAATCCAACTGCACAGCAAGAGCACACTTGCTTTCTTTTATTTGATCACTTTTTCGTTTAATTAGTCTGTGACGGGTGAATGTCAGAATTCTTTTACACAGATGCATGTGTGTGTAGGCTACATGTATGTATGTATGTCTGTGTGTTTGTTGGTGTGTAGCCTATGTGGGGTCTGGATGGTTGTATGTCTAGAATTGGTCGTTTAAGTTACAGATGCTGGACTATGTTGTGCTCCGTTTTTAATAACGTGCGTTAGTAAGACAATCAGTGCTGCCTGAAAGACTTAAAGAAAAGTCCTGAGTCTCCCAGCTCACCCCTGCTCTAATGATGCACCTTTCGAGAGCTGCGCAATTAACTCTTTAGAAAGAAACCTTAGTGATTTTGTTTTAACGTTACTTTTGTTTTCTATTAATCATGAGGGAAAGAAAGGCCAAAGTAGGACGGATCTTTTGCAGGATTTAAAAGACTGATTCCCCTTATCTGGGCTACAGACACTTGGAAATCCCTCTGCCCCCCTCCCTCCTACTTTCTCTGTTGCTGCTGCTCTTTCTCCCGGGGCTATTTGACAATGGCTATGTGTGTTAACTAACATTTTTCTTTACCTCCATATAACCGCATCCAGAAATAATTATAGATAGCCATCGGGAATGTATTTGTGTTATTTTTGAGCATTTTCAAGCCGTACGAAACGACAGAAGAACGGGATGTCCAAATACAATGCGCGAAGGTTGCCCAAATCTCGCTTATTTTGTACAGAAAAAGTCAAAGAGAACGAAAAATGTATGCTATTGTTCAAAGTAATACACTTAATTGCACAAACTACAACGTTTCGGTACTAAGCAGTCTTTTTGTTGTAACTTTTAGTTAACAGACATGAAGGAAGTATTTTTATTTATATTTTTTTTTGCTGAATTGATCCGATATATTTATAGATATTTAGCCTATATATAGCAGGATATATATATATATGGTCATTTTGATTGGCATGTTTTTCGAATCGAAACATTTAAAATTGCACTATTATTATTGCAAGAAATATAAATCACCAATCTATTTACAAAAAAAAACCCTAAATAATTTTATTTTTTCTGTCATCGGATGTACTTTTTAGATCATATTGGATGCATGAGATGGTCCTTTCTTATTTAAGGGGAGAAGTAGGGAGAACACGCCTGGCGCCCTCTGGGGTTTGAAAGGTCATCGTTTTGACAGAGCCTGACCCTCCTCCACTCTGGAAATCGACCCAAAAGTTTATAAACCAAACCACTAAGTATACTACAAACAACGACACAAAGTTACAGGCAAACTGCAATGCACACATGCAATGCCTGTCTGTCCTAAAGTCCTCATACAAACAAGCACAAATGATACAAGTAGCCTGTATGCAGTCATATATGTTAGCAGTTATGTTGCCAAGCAGTGAAAAGCATATTTATATACAGGATATAGGCTACACCACGAAGTAAAGAAAATAGCATCACTTCAGACTTTGCGTTGACTAACAGCGAGACTTGAACTTATCTATTGCTTGTCAAATATGTTATTTTAAATATAAATGACAATATTTGTGAATCTGAAAAGCCACACATTTTCCGTAAATATTTTCACCCAAAAGCCAAGGAATTCCATCTGAATTCTGTCCGCTGACAATAAAAACGCCTGCAGAGTCGCATAATAATACTCACATGCCACACATATCTGAACATTTAAACAAAACCAAGCCCCGCAAACAAACAAACAAACACACAAACAGCAGCGTCCAGAAATCACCTTCAAATGTATTTTGAAAACGAACTAGGTAATGACAACCTTCTATTATCCCTTTCTGAAAAAATAAAATAAAATCACACAATAACTAAAAATGCAAATCAATCAGCTGGCAATCCACTTAAAATACCTTCAATTAACACATTTCAACATTCCAATCCTTAAATACAAAAGCGCCATATAGCGAAAGTGTAATAAAATGTACCTTGCACATAAAAGAGCATCTCGTTTTCTTCTTTCTCTCTGAAGCTCCGCTTAAAGCATATGGAAAATGTGTTCAAAATGCCCAGATTTGGCACATTGTCATTGCAAAGAGAGGAGCGCAGTGATGCTGTTCCAGAAAATGGGAAATAAGTTCAGGATTGGGTGCTGCCTCCCTCAATGCGGACTTATCTAACTTTAATTTAATATTCTGCAATCACCCTGTGATCGCATATAATTCACAGAGATTTTTTTACAAGGACTAAATGCTGGATGTTTTCAAGTATTAAAGCCTTAGAAGACAATGCTTGTGCACATTTTTTTCAGGAATCATTTCATTTTAATGCACTATCCGAATTAAAACGTGTTTATTTCATTGTATGCATATATGTATTTATTTATGTATTTGTGTATTTATTTGCATTGGCACAAGGCTATAAATCTTCCTGCAACTTAATGATAAAATCATTTGCAACGTAAAATCGAGATGCATAAATGGTTGTTTGTAAAACACTAAACCTTAATCGATGTATCGGGGCATTGTGATCGATTAGATAAATGAAAATCTATACAGAACAAGACACCAGTTTCAACATATCCCTTTTCTGTTTCTTAATAAAACTTGTAATAACAAAGAATGTTGAACCCAGAAAAAAAAATATGACTCCAGAAAGTGATCAAATTACAAACATAAAAAAATGATTTCCAGATGTAAAATGACAGTGACGACGCTGATGACAGTAATTATAAGAATACATAATCAAAAAGCCCACACATTTTTATTGGGGTATTTGTAATTCATCACGATCTATTCTCTTGCACATATATATATATATATATATATATATATATATATATATATATATATATATATATATATATATATATATATATATATATATTTAAATCTTTATAAATCGTAAGAGGACTAATTACGTTTTTTTTTCTCCTTTTCTCATTCATTCAGTTAACCCTGATAAAGGGTACCACTGTAAAACAAATGTGTTTCCACTGCATATTGGTTCTAATTTATGATATATGATTAGTTGGGGGTTGGGGATTTTTTATATATTTTTTTAAAGCAGGGAGTAGCCTATACTAGTCCCATAAATTTACATGAAATCCCAGCTGCTGGCGTGGTGGGAGCGCGGCTGAGGGAAGTGGTGTTGCTGGCAGGGACATTTCTGTTTATTTGATAAAGAAAATCAATGGAAGTGACTGTAAAGTATTTAGCGAGGCGTGGGTTTGGGAGTGGGGTGTTTTTTTTTTTTCCTTCTTCTTCTTCTTCTTTTTTTTTTCTTTCCAAAAGTGACTTCAGTAGGCTAGTCGATCACATCAGGAAATCTACACTAAACTGTACACTTGGTTACTACACTTCCCTCTCCTCAATCTTTTCACCTTCTCCCTCCCACTTGCCCCTTGGTCTTCTCTGTGCAGATCTTTCCATTGTTGGCCCTTCCTTGATGGACTAATGCGTTGCGGTTTGTCTTCTTTTTATATCTGGGTCTGTCCCATTGTTTCCAGCTGAGCATTTCCGACAACATATGCATTTATTTGCAGAAAGCTTTAGTATGATCACAGCCCACCCCACATACAGAAACGAAAACCACCACAAAAAAAGCACACCCCACCCACCAAAACACAACCGTTTCTTTGCACCTGTATTCTTTGTTCTGTTACAACTGACCGACAAACGAGTAATAACTGATACATGCTGCGCATTAAACGTATGTAGATCAGATGGAGAAGTTAAGGGATACACATTTCAACATTTCTCTTTTACATTGCCTAATTATTTGGAATTGCTGCTTCACATAGCAGGATTTTCATAAAACACAGACATCATGATTCTAAGATCTCAATATTTATTAAAAAAAATGAAAGTCTTCCATCTAATGACGCTTCATGCCACACAGAGTGTAATTACATTGTTTCACATTTTATCATCTACACTTATTTTATTTACAATTATTATTATTATTATTATTATTATTATTATTATTATTATTATTATTATTATTATTAAGTTTTGTCTTCTGTAGAATTTCCGTTCTGATCTTCTAGAACTGTGCGGTAACTTCAAAAGCGTCTTAAAAACTGTGATGGAAAGTGGTTAATTAATTTAGCAGCCATTTCCAACTCTTAGGTACCTTTTTATTTCGGTCTCTCCTATTTGATCTCTTGGGGTGACACGGTATCCCTCTCCCAGCACTCAGCTGTCCACCCCCACTTTGTAAATACCCCCGTTACAATTGGGCAGCATCGCAAAGGCAAAGAGTCAATCCCATGGCAACCTGACACAGCCATCAAATCAATCCGGCAACAAGGCGAAATCAAAGACAAGCAACCTCCAGAAATCATACCATTCACATGGTAAAGGTTTCAGGATACGTTCAATAATCAATAAGGACGCAGTCGAAGTGTGTAATAAATGCATGTTTGCATCATTCCCCAAAGAAATATGAGTATTTATGTAAAGAGCAGGTGTTTTTTAAACTTTGGAAGACACATTACATTCAAACGCACGCCCTCCAAAATATAAATGCTTTTTTTTTTTTTTTTTTGCGTTCACTTTTAGCAAATGTATATTTCAAACCTTCAGGTGTCAAATTGTGTTTCTAAATGTTCAATATACGTGTACATATACTCTTTGTTGATGTCATTCGGATTGTTTTTTTAATTGTAGCTAATTAAACACTGAAACTAATTATTACAAGACAAGTATCTCAAAACCTGGGAGCAATTAAAACTTATAACATTCCTGTCTATGCAGTTTAACTGTTTCTGGAAATTCTACATTAATTAATTAATTAGTCGGCTAATTTTTAACCAATTAATTAATTAATTAATTAATTAATTAAAATGGTTACGTCATTTGTAGGCAGTTATTTTTGTATTTTCATAATTACTTTATATATTTATTTTACAAATGCCTACGATTATTATTATTTTTCCAATGGACGCAGCATGTGGATACTGAAGCAAAGGCCGAGCAAATGAATGATGCGCTTCAAATATGTTCAAGTAAAGGGAAAGTCTCGAAATGATTTGTAGTACAAATTCTATTATTGATTTATCTTTAACACACTTAAAGTGTGCACGAATGTTTGTGATTATATTCATGTTAAATGTGGGAAACATTCTTAAAATTACAATTTGTCATATTGAAAGCATGCGTACAATGACTGTTGGTTTTATGGCACTGCTTTTTGAAGCCCTGAAATCAAGATCCCCAAGTGTCTTCATTCAAAGATACCTGCACAGAACCCTTTAGGTGCTACCTACTATGTTCTTGAATTACTAATTTATATAATTTAACTGAATTTAGGTCTTTATTTGAGGTATTTTATTTATTTAGTTAAATAGTCATTGAACAAGTACTATATATTATATTAGCTTCTCTTTATACAAATGACTTAAAAGTAATTAAATTCACATCATTTATTTTTCTTTCTTTGAGTCAGCATTGTTTAACACTTCTGTGTCCTGTTATGGCAACTAGGCAGATATTTTTTAACTGTTTTTGGTCATGTGATTTTTTGTTAAAATACAAGCAAATTATTAATGAAGTATTCAACCTATAGTTTTAGACTGAACCATACTACGTATTGCAACATTGGAATGTGTATAAGGTACAATGTATTCTGAGGTCTTGCTGTTGTATAACAACCCTGGAATAAATTGCATTAAATACAGTGTCTCCAGAAACAAATGTCACAAAACATTACATTTGAAACATGAAAACATTGATCTTTTCTGAAAGAAATGTCTCCTGGTCTAAGTCAGGAAGCACAGTGATTTTCATTATTTAAATTGTAAAGGTACCTGTAAATCATCATAGGAGTAAACTGCAATAGGTAGATGAACTAACGAGGATACAGTTGATCACTTTCAGATGTACTTCTGTTGATTTACCATAAATAAAATATGATGTAATATTTAGGAAATCTGCTTATATTAATGTTAATTATTGACAGTAATACATTCCTGGCCAAACAATAAAAAATCCAAAATCAAATCAAACAAAGATATTTTTACCAAATTTACCCACAGACTCACTGACTGTCAGTACGTTTGACATTCTGGATTTAATGCATCCTGACATGAGATCATACATTTCACACTTTCATGCTGTTAAATCTATTTTGGAAATATAAGTAACTTACAGTGAATAAGTATGCATGTATGTATATATATATATATATATATATATATATATATATATATATGTGTGTGTGTTTATGTATGTGTATGAGTGTTAATTACAGGAAATATTGGTTTCACTTGTCAGTAGACTTTAAACAGGATTGTTACTGCAGACCAGAAACATCTCAAGCTCCCCTCACTTTTTCATATTGAAAATGTACCCAAGGGCCAAATAGCTGAGAACACCCCCTCAGTGACTTTTTTAAAGCTGAAATCCATTTGCACAGATATCCAAGCAGTGATTCCAATGCCAGGAAAAACGGACACCTAAAAAATAAGTAAAGTCTTCGACTTGGATAGTAGCAAGGTTTTAAGAGGGGGTTCCTGCTTTACTTCAATTGAGGATAATTCTTTATGCACGAGGTAAGGGTTGGTGTATTCCCTACAGGAGGCTATTTCTGAAGGTGTTATACTAAAGGTTTTTTGCCAGATTACGGCATGGATTAAGGGACACTTTTACAGGCTGTGGATTTTTTTTCAGTGATATGTATAATGCATTTCATTGCAGTAATGAACTTATTTACAATCATCTGATTATGCAAATGTTTTTGATATAATTATTATTTATAATATCACAATAATTATTATTCCTATCATAATTTTAATATTTATAATAATGATTACAATTTGTATATTCTGATAATACATATTGTGTTCAGTCTGGTGACTAGTTAATACAATATTAGGGTGAAATGGGATATGTATAATTGTATTCATAGATATTTTATTATGATTTGAACATGAACATGACTATCTATCCATCCATCTGTCTATCATGGGTTTCTGTCTGTGTCTATTTGTCTGCTTACCTGTCTGTCTGTCTGTCTGTCTATCCTCATGCCTGATACAAAATCTTTTCAATAATACATCAGCTTGTGAGGAGTGAAATATATTACTGTTAAATCTTAAAATGAAATCTGATACACTTCCATTAAAACACAGTGTCGAGTCTAAGTGAGGGCATAGCAAAAATATTATATATCTTATATTTATGTGATTGCATTCTGTCTGAAAATCAAATTCTTGATTTTATTTCCAATATAATAATTACCGTAATGTTTAAAACACACATGTTCTATTGCTTTGCGTGTTCTAAGAGTGTCTACACATTTTTAAATATGGCAAAATATATTTAGAGCAAGGTATTTATTTATTGAGCTTTACTATAAAATGATAAGAATAGATTTAATCAGGTCACCATATAATTGTATGAATCACATTTTATTTTTGAATTGCATGTATCTCAAAAACACCAGTATATTAATGTTTGTAATATAAAAAAGAAAATTTGCAGGTTTTCTAATCTCCTCTCTATAACCAGTAACTAAACATGCACCTGTGTGCAGACTGCTGCAGTTATCTCACCTGAATGCTGTTCCAACTTAAAACAAGTACGAGGAGCACCTAGAGAGGGCCATTTCACCAACTTTAATAGGAAGACAGATAATAACCCTTTTTTATCCTCATGCACTATCAATCATGGCTGTCACCAGTCTGCTGAATCAAAGCAAAAGTGTTCTTCACAGATGACTGATTAGAAACGCAAAATCACAAGATCCATCTTCATGGTCACTTTTATTATAGTCATTTTTAAACTGACAGCAACCTGCTCTGTTTCAGCACACTGGGCATCACATATATTGTCTTTCACTGTAGTACAGAATAGGAAGGTGCCACAGAATTGATCAGAAATAAATAAGTCTATTGTCTTATGCCAAAGCTCAGTATCCCTTTTATCATTTACAGTAATTTATTCATTTTTTAAAACATATTTTGGCATGTATATTTTAGGTAGGGTATGTGTGTCTCTATGTGCCTACAGAATTGTGCACATACACATATATCCACATGTTAACAGGTAAATGTACATATATGTCCATATACAGTGCATTTTGTATACGTCAACCATTTTATTAAAATTAGCTCATATATCAAGATGCAAAGAGCATAATGTATTTTTGTGTCATAAATTAAAGCACTTGAAGAGATTACCTTTTAAAAGCCCAAACCGGTCTTTTGTCTACCTTGTAATGTTTATGTTGACATAAAGAAAAAAAAAAATCACAACATTGCAGAAAAAAGGTAAAGTAAATAATTTTGAAAGCACAACACTCAGAAATAGACTTGACCACTTACACACCTGATTTGGTACCCACATTTCACCGATTTGGTTTACTTTTCAAGAATAACCTTCAGACCAAGCTTTGAATCAAATAATCAACATGTAATCATGCTGGATGGCAGCAGACCTGTTTTCCATATCAAATACATTGCTTTTAAGGTGGTTTTCTATGTCTTTCTGGGAACATTGATATGCTAATACTAATTGACATCAATCTAAAAATCAGTTGAGGTTACATGTGTCTAAGATTAAATTTATATGCATCAGACAAAAAGTGGGTCACTTAAAACAAGCAAACAGTTTATTATACAGATGCCTGGGGAACAGACAGACTGCCATTTCTTAGTAAGTTCGGACATTATTTTAGTAAACAGCTTGTCAAAATATTAATGCTCAGATTAAAAAGCTTTAAAGTCATCCTTGGTGCAGATTATTTCATTAAACAAAAGCCTTGTTTTTTAACAGCCTTTCCACTTAAATACAAAATGCTTTAATATAGACCCACAATCATAATATTTTTGTTTATATTAGTAACAGCTTCATAAATATTTTGGTTTTTTGGATATGTATACAGCACACATCATAAATGTAAATCTCCGAAACAATGAAAATCAAAAATTCAAAGATTATAAATTAAAGTTTATTGTATCAATGACATAACAAATCTATCAATATTAAAAATGTAAAAAAGCAGTAAAACATATGTATACAGAGCTTTAAATATGTAAACTATGAAGCTAATTCTAGCACTGCTGTCTGTGAAGTTATTTCAATCTATATACCAGCTGCATTTTCTCTAAATGAATGCACATGACTGTCTGTCAGATTACAGGGACCTCAGTGACCTGATGGTTTTGATTAGTTCCTTGACATTAAAAGCACACAGATTTTGAGGAAGTCACTGTAAAAGTTCAAATTCTTTTGTGGCTTTCAGCACGTATAAAAAGGGAGTCTGACTAGACAAACTTGAATATATTATGTGAAAGTTAAGAGTTATGATTTTTTATTTTTTTATTTTTAATAAGTAGATGACATATGCCACTTTTACATAAAAAATACAACAAAAGAAAAATACATATGTACCTCGTATACAATGTCTAAAAACAACAACTTGGTAACCAATACAAAATAGCTACTGTGTTTAAAGTCAATTGCTGCTAACTACCATTAAATTCCCTGCAGATTAAATGTCCTAGTATCTGTATTCTGCATCCTTTCTCTCTACTACAGAAGGAAAGCACCGGAAACACAGATAAATCCAAAAGAACCACCCCACAACGCTTGCTGAGAGGCAAACCAAGACAAACAGCACATCAAACCTTAGCCTGCAAAGCCTTCTTTTTATCCCACTGGCATTAAAACCGAGACACAAAAAACCTAGACATATAGAAAATGGCCCTAGTATCCTTCCACAGCAAATAAAATGCAGCAGTGGATTTAGAGTACAAACAGACAAGCAATTCCCATACCACACCTGCCTTTGTGTAGTTTCTCTCTGCTGCTATTCCTGTCCTTTTCTGTGTAGGCTTCCCTGGAGTCTCAGTGGATTTTTCTCTGCAAAATCATTGGCAAAAGTATTTGGTGAGCTTCAGGTTGGCAGTGTTGCAGGAAGATGAACGGGCAGGCCAGACTGGTTAACTTTCAGCAAGTCTGCGATTCCTGGGGTTCATATCCTCAGCTCCCCCTCAGTGGTCTTTAAAAGAAAAAAGAGGATAGGAAGCACAGGTCATGTAAAATGCATAAGCTGTATTTAAAAATAATGTAATTCTTGAACTGAGCTGCTCATCTCCTGCAATAAAAATCAGGAACAGTTTTCTGTGAATACACCCTTTGTTACAACCCATGTTTCATGTGAGGGGTGAACAAACCCTGCTGAAATTATAACAAATAGAAAAAGCAGTTTTTGTGTGTCTTTATATGTAATCAAACATATGTACATGCATACACACAAACACACACACACACACACACACACACACACACACATATATATATATATATATATATATCAATCTTCATAGATGAATAAAGAATAGCAGTTGGAAAAGATTCTCAAGTATAAAATGGGTGACATGGGTTATCTTAGTATAACTATAGATGACATATTGAAAGGTTTTAGGATTTGAAATTAATGTAAAAAACATATGTGCTGTGTCTCATTATAAGCAGGTACTGAGCAAGCCTTCTCCACAGATGGACAGATGTTAAAAAAGTTCCAGATTCTGAAGGTGAACAAAAGGTTAACAGAAAGAATGAAGAAAAAAAAACACCAAATATTTTAACAAGCTTAAGTTTAAGAAATCGTTTTTATTTTTCTGTAATGCATTCTGCTTTGTAAAGAAAAGTTGTACTACTGTTTAGTTTAATGTTTGCAGCTAGTGTTTTTTAATATAATTTCAAAGCATGCACTTCTTGAACCCCTCTTATGCATCATAATTATGTAAGACTTTTGACCTTTTGAAAAAAAAAACTAAAAACAACAGCCTCTACATGAAAATCTTAATATGATCCATTTTCAATGAGTCAAAAAAATACTAAATCTGAGAAGCCACTTTTAGCATATTATAACTAGACCTTTGCCTACTAAAAGGTTTTCTGTTTTTTATTTTCACTTCATATTCTTAAATAAGAGGTCCTTTGTTGTCTGCCGCCTGATTGGACTTAATGAAAAACATTCCATTGTATGAAACATTATTTCTCTCAAACTGAAATTTTTAAAGTTACTTTCAAATAAAATACAAAGCATACACACACACACACACACACACACACACACACACACACACACACACACACACACATCTCCACAGTCACAGACATAAAAATAAGATTGTAGTATCAAATTTCATGGCCAAAAATCAAAGTGTTATGTGGAAAAAGGAAAAAAAGTTAATCAGAAAAAAAGGAGATATTTTAATATAAAGGATGAGACTTGATTTTAATGACTAACATGTGACAGTGTGCCAACAGCTGAATTGTACAATATTGACTAAATGAGGTTCACTGATTTGTATTGAGGCTAATATCTTCTTTAAACAATTCCGTGTAAATTGTGCGTATAAAGTCATTGGAAGCTATTCCTCAGGACAACCTATGTGGATGGCTACCTGCTGGAGTGAGGAAGGTAATCAATAGAAGGAAATAGAGCTGAGCATGAGACTAGGAGGCTTCAGAGCAGTTAGTGCTGATAAAAGCAGACGATGTCAATATTTGGGAATAACACAACACTGGGATAATAGACAAAAGAGAAGTGCATATGCTCCTGAGTGTTCAAACAGGGGCAGAATTAATGCATAAGTACCAGATGTTCCCTAAGGCTACAAAATACATTATTTACTGCAGGTAATACCAAACTATAGTAAAATCAATGTGGTAGGCTACCAAAAATAGTGACAGCATATCAAGGACAGAATTATCAATTCAGTTTAATTCTTGGCTTCCATGTTGAGTTTAAAGATGATGTTTACTGCATTACTTTGACTACTATCACTACTAGTATGACAACAACTACTACTAAGACTACTATGTCTAGGCAGTAGAAAAGGTGAGTTAAGATTCACCTAATTTAATTTATGTACTGTTGTATTTCATTTTTTAGGTATAGACCAGATTTGAATGAATGCACATGAATAATTTAATATTATGAGAAAACATTTGACTCATCTACTCTGTAAGTGTTTAGTATGCCGGAACCAAGGCATTTACCTGATTTACCATTTATAAGACCGCATTATCAACAAAACACCTTCACAAGGACAGAAAGACAATCAAGAAAGATGCCAGCCAAGGGGATACAAAATGTCTAGAAATGGGATTGGGAATATAAGGGGCTGCAGATTTAAGAAACTACTACTTAAAGGTCTTACGATTCACTGATATTTTCTGCACCAAACCCAGGCAAATTACCAGCATCAAAGTAGATCTTACAATTAAGTTAAAGAAAAGTAAAATGTTGTTTCACAAATGTCCTCTTCACAAGGAGATTGAAACATGTTCTATCTAGCTATGAAGAACAACACTTATTTGTATCTGGGTCAGTTAGTAGGATCAGCTGAAAAACAAATCTCAGAAAAACACATAACAGACTAAATGGGTTGGAGTACCTTCAGAAAATAAGGCATGATTTCAAGGGAACAGTGCCATTGTGACTTTGTGTATTAATGTATGGAAGCAACAACAATTCTTAGCACAAAGATATATAGGACACTACAAATGGCCCAAAGACTGGTGAGGACTTGATCCAGCAGTGGAATTGGAAAGGCTGAAGATAAAGGAGATGAGGATCCAGTTAACTCCTAGGTTATTCATACCCTCAATAAAATAAAAGTCTATGGACGTTATGGGGGAGTGTTCTCTGGAAAAAGGTTATTAACCTCCACAGGGTTTGTGTTCTTTATGATAAAGTCCAAGGCTAGTGGGATTTAAACTTTGGACTTTCAAGATGCTTTGGCATCACCAAAATATGATGTGTTCAGCATCAGCTGCGTGCTATCTGGTTCCAGGGAACTAGCCTTACATTAAAAAGAGAGATTGATTGACGATTCCATCAATGTTTGTTTTGGTCACACTTTCCAGTAGTATGCTTGGTGCAAGAAAGGTGAAGCTCATGTTAAGAAGGATGCTTTCCTTTCTGGGCTGTATAAATGCTAGAACTGAGGATGAACAGATATTAAGACAATGGCCAGATCTCATCAGTATCAGCCATCACATAAAGGTTACTCAAAGTTATACATTCTTAAAGGAAAAATAAGATAAAAAGTGGTAATATAAACACTTTACATATAAATGATCTTTAAATGTTAAGTGCCCAAAATCAGGCATTTGTTTAATGTCGATATTACAGTAAATACAGTACTAAATCAGATGTCCTTGGGAAAATTCTGTGTTCCTCAAGCTGTGCTGTCTCTACAGAAACAAGTGATTGTTGACATTGTAGTTCAAATGCAAGAATGGTCTGCCAGTGCTTTGTCAGGTAGAGATAAAACACAAAAACAAGCTATGACTGAATGAATCTTTCATATGAAAGTATATTTATTAATTTGTAAGGTATTGATCACTTTGAATGTAGTAAATATGGACGTTTACCATTGACCTTGTCAGTCATAAACTAGGAGATTACTGAAAACAACTATCAAACTATTTATGTAATAATGTTCATACATAATACTTTCCCTGGGTATAACACATGATTATACATCATGGGTGTATGGGGATAGGTGTGGTTAAGGTTTAATGGTTATTTTTTATTTTTTATTTTGCAGCGTGCGATCATGAGCAATAATACTTTACTGGTATCTGTGACAACCAGACTCTGTGTTGAATACACAAAAATATTAATAAAACCCAACTAGACAAATACATGACCCAAAACATTGTACAAACCTCAACTAAAATCTTATTGCCCCATAGCATCTGTGTGCAACATATGAAAGTACAATGTGAATGAAACGTTAAATACCATAGTCACTATAGTACAAGCAAATGGTATTTATTATAATTGTTAGGTGCTATCACTCCTGCAGCCTTGAGGATTGTGTTGATCCCTTATGACACTGAGTCTGGTTCAGATTCTGGATATGAAAACAATACAGAGAACGAGTCGGAATTCCACTTCTGTACACAAAGGTGTGTATGGGCTGTGCACAATTATGTTTTTATAATGAAAAGTAAATAGCCATACACAGAACCAAACCCCTAAGTTATGTATGATCAGGTCAGATCTTCCTGAGCAGCTACATACTGAGCAGAAATATATAATTCTCTCCAACTCAGGATGTTTAATGAGTTGTAAGACCAATAATTATTGCAGTGATAATCAATTGTTTTTGAAAGGTTCCTAAAAATAAAAAGTAAAGGTTTATATTCAGTGCTCCAACTAATTGTACACCTGTGAGACTAATAAGTATATTAACACTCTGGCCAGCAAATTATTTTGTACTCTATATCACAGTCCTATAAGTTCCTAATGGTGTTTCCTGTTCTGTTTGTTCATTGTATAAAAGTATTGCTCATATCATTATATATGTATTGTAGGTGCGTGTTGTGCTTGTTCATAGTGCTGCCACCTACTGTAGCAGAAAGCGGTTGTACTGCGAAAGATAGAACATGTTGTACAAATGCTTATTTCCTCTCTATGGCTTGGATTCTTGAAAACATGGATGACACCAGGAATTATTGTATTATTTATCTTCTCCAGATTAGTACTGTTCTTCTGTTTGTAAACAAGAATAATGTAGTTGTAATCTGAATATGTACCGGTTGGTATGTTTATTTTATTTGAATTACCCTATTTTACTTGTCCTTTAATGAACCCCTGAGTGAAAGAATCTTCATGGAATGGAGGGTAAAATAACATAAGTCCATTCTTGGGGTTATCAGAGCAGGAAGATACAGGTTACTGTGGTGCAAACAAATTTGAGCATGATGTATTTAGAAACACCTGTAATTTCTTTGACAGATATGATATTGATATGTAAATAGTCATACATTGTTTCCACACTTTGATGTATTTGTTGAACATTACAGAATTTTCACTTTACAGCTATCAATCATTCTCAGAAAATGAAAAAATGTTACAACATTTGCAGCCAAAAACATGAGTCTCTATAAAGCATAATGAAGACAGTGTTGAAATTAAGTATTTTTGGTAAACAACATACAGTGACAAATACATCACAGTAATTAGTAGTCTTCTCAAGAATTTAAAGAAACAACATTGAGATTCTAGGTTTATGTCAAGTACTAACTCTTTTCCATTAATAATGAGTGTATGCTATCTTGTGGCTTCCGGTAAGAAATGGTTGGCTAAAACAGACCTTACTGAAATATTCAGAAATTAGATATTAGTACCTACAACTGTAGTATGTAGGTGGAGTGTGTAATACATTGTACCAATAAGCACCTACATCAAATGAACCTTAGGTGTCATGCCAGTATGCTTTGGTACTTTTCTTTATTTAAGTTTCATTCATGTGAACAAGACTGTCTATTCCTGACGTCGCTGGAGAAGGCTCAGGCCATGAAGGCATACCGAGCTTGACTCTAGGTAAACATGACTCTTCATTGTGGTATTCTAATGTGTTGTCCAGATGAACTTTGGTCCCTATATTAAAACCTTTTTTTTCTTATTTTTTTAACTCATCAGATGATGGGATGTATCAAAAGAGTTATCAGGCTTGCCTATTTTCATTTTTACCTTAATGAACTACACTCTGCTCAGCTCTGCGTGTGTTAAAGTATTGTTATACTGTTCTTTAATGAGCTCATTCTATAGGTCTTTGGTAATTTATGTTTTATACAAATATGAATTAGTCTTCCTGAATAGATATTTGACATAGTCTACCAAAACTGGGGAAGGTATTTGCTCACTTCTATCTCTGAATATGTAATCCTAGAAGTACAAAATCTGTATTTCAGTTTGCTTCTTTGAGCAATATTCTAACCTCGTTTATGAACTTTGTGTTGTTCTCTTTAGTCTTGCTGTAATAATGTTTTCTTTAAATGAAGGTTCCAGCTGTCCATATGTCACATTATAACATCACTGCCCTGCCTCACAGAGCTTCAGAGACTTTTCAGGATCCGTCATATTTACAGTGACAGTATACAGTTCAAAGTTCTGAATGATTACTACATTACATTACTGTGTGCATATGTAGTGTTTTCACAGCTTGTACACTAATAAGCCACTTCACACTGTGTAAATCACTTCACACCAAACATCCTAGACTTCTCTCACAAGCCAAATTGTATGGGAATTACAACTGCTGCCACAAATGTCATCCCTCCAACATCAATAGCTTGTGCTCCACCCTTTGCTGTAAAGATGCCACTTTTCTATGGGCATAGTTCCAAGTGGAAATGTACAGTTTGGAATTAGCAAATGAAGCAGCCTTATAAGCAATCATACCCGTCCAGTGCATGGCAGGTACTATGTCACCCTCTGTGGCTTATACATGCTACAGATATACTACTGAAGGCTGACAAGGGTTTGAGATGCTCAACAAAAAGAGAGGATTTTTGTTAATATACATTTTAAACTGTGGAAAACTATTAGTTCACATTGATATAGATGGTTAGATGGGTTTTAGCGATATCAGCTGATATCTCCTAATTTATTTGGGAATTATCAGCTGTAGCAACTATATAAGTAGAACATTCTAGTGAAATGAATATGTTAATCTCTAATGCTCCAATCTCTTATTTATTACTATTGCTTTTATTGTTGCATTAATATGTGTGGACTTTACACCACGTGATTGTGACTGGTACATTACTGAATGGCACCTGATGACTACTCAATGGATACCCATCAAAATATCATTTTAATGCATCAATCATTGCTTTGCCTCAGTATACTGGAGGCCATTTCAACCTAGATTTCAATAGAAAATAACTGTTTTTCAGAAATATAATCATTTTATAATGAAAATCTGTGAAATGTGTTCTTAAAATGGTTTATTTTATATACAGGCTGATTTTTTTATTTTGTGTGAATTTCTTTACATACAAATTGACACACACACACACAGAACAGGTTGATGAATATGCACTTTGTTTTCATAGTCCAGGTTGGTTTAGTATCTACATGTAGCAGGGTTAAGGGATGCTTAATGTATGTATTTCTCTCTCTCTCTCTCTCTCTCTCTCTCTCTCTCTCTCTCTCTCTTTTTGCTGAAACTGGTTTGAATATTTTCTTGATAAACATTTTTATGAGAGTTCGGTGCAATACAAAATTAAATTAAACACTTAAATAATTGCTTATAGGCACAGAAACCTCACTTTCAACTAGGAAACTTCCTTATATGGAACATAAGAGCTTTGGAACATATATAGCCTTTTCAATAAGAAAAAAATGAGACTATATTATCCTTAAATTACATAGGACGCTAAAGCAAACTACTGTTTTCCCATTGTTTAGGAGCCTATTTTAGCTAGAAAACAAGAAGCATAACAACATTTAAAGCAAGTTCAATATACAAAATGTTTATTAAAAGTAATGGATAAAATATAATGCTATTATTCACTCACAGGAAGTTTTTTTATTGTTATATATATATATATATATTTGTACATACATACATACTGTACATACATACATACATACATACACATATATACACACACACGTCTATCTCATTATGATGTCAGATCTCATTATTCTAAACAATGCATTGATAATATTGTACCTTTAATGCGTCTTAATAAAAAATGTAAAACCATATGAGACTTTTTACTGCTTTGCATCTACATAGGAAATGTAACCGAACAAAGAACTACTGCTTCATAGTATTTCCCCCAGCTATAAATTAACAATTAGCTTGTTCTCTATTTCTAAATTCTTATTGGCAGATGAACACATATCTGGCCTTTCATTTTTTTTGTTCAGAGACTGAGAAAAAAAATACAATTGAACCTGTAACTGTTATTGTTTTCAAAGGCTTTTAAGAAGTCCCTGCAAATGTTTTGTGCTTCAGTTATAGGACCTGAATTATAAAGTGTACTGTAACACATTTTATTGTAGATTACTTATAAGTATAATAATAATAATAATAATAATAATAATAATAATAATAATAATAATTATTATTATTATTATTATTATTATTATTATTATTATTATTATATTAGTGTGTAAATATGTGTATCGAGTGTATATGGAAAATAGCTATTTTCAGTCACATATATTTTCTCCTACTCAGTTTTAACCCAGGAGTGTGCTTAAATATGCAGTTCCATACCTTGCTGTTTGAAGTTCCTTAATGTTCCTGTTGCAGACAAGTGGTACATATGACCCACTGATGAAGGCAGACGCTGTAGCATGTCTGTATTATGTTACAGAACAAGCAAGAAAATTAATGAAGATCAGCTTTTTAATAAGCTCTTGTGACTCCTTGTTTGGTGTGTTTGATGGGCTCTTCTAATGTCCTGGAGTGTTTGGTTGCTAGCCATTGTAACCCAAGTGATGTTGAATGCAGAATGCGTTTGGGACTGAGCGAGCACTTATTCTTGAAATATTGTTAAGTACAGTATTAATATAGCTTTCCAAAGTAGAGTATATACAGTAATACTCTGATGTACAGAAAAGACAAACAAGTGCCTTATCAAAACTAGCTTAAAATTATCATCTTCTCTTAGTTCTCTCTTGTCCTCAGTAAAAGTGAGTACCATTGAACCTGGCACTAACCATGGAAATCTCCATTATAACCTGCCCCCCAAAGAAAGAAAGAAAAAATAAACTAAACAGAAAACAAACAACCAAAAAAACATCAATCAGCTGTCATAAGAATGACAAGCTTTGTAGCAGTTCTGTCATATCTTATCTAGCAGAATGGACTGTAGGATTTTTGGCATGACTGCTTTCTTGACATCCCAAGGGACACCTCTCTCGTTGGCATCTCCCAAAAACAGCTTCTGGTTTATGAATTAGTTAGTTCCTGTTGTCCTTTCTTATTACTATATGTGATTTAAACCAACTTAACTTGTGGTTGGGTGAAAGTTAAAAAACTGGGGAAATGCTAATTACAACTAACTGGGATACTTGCAATTTGGTGGGTAGCATTTTCATACGACATTTAAAAGTTTACTAACATTTACATAAGGCTTGTGTCTAGGGTACTTCAAACCTCAGTTTTCTCCCTTTTGGGACAAAGTGAAAGGGACCTGTCTCCTTTACTACCAATTGCTTGTTCCTAAAACATAGTTGTGGGGAAACAGCAGTTTTACCATGTATGGCTGAATCTTAAACTTTTATTTAATGTATGACATTTCCCACCAATCATCCGGCCAAAGACACGACCCAAGGGTATTTTGCAGATTGCTTTTTCAGTACCTCAGCAACTGTGGAATTATTCTTCCTGAACAAACCCTTTGAGTTTGTTGAGGTGATCACCTCAAACTGCAGTGGCCATCCCAATCTGGAACAGCTCAAAGAAAGTGATATCATGATCACATAGCTATGCTAAATTGAAAACATCTTGCCGGCTGGAGGCAGTATAAAAACCCATATATTATGGTTCAACACCTGATTGGTTAGCTATACAAATATTATGTTGTACTGCATCATAAAGAACTGTTTAAAAGTCTAATGCACTTTAAACATATTTCTGCTCCTGAACCATCACAATACATTATTAGTATATTAGATGTTTTCAAAGGCAAGACTGATTAGAAGAGAATCTGCCACAAAAGTCATATTACTTGCTATCACTAACTGTCATTGTAAAGCTGTTACTAGAGAAACAGCTGGAATAAAAATCAAAACAGTTCCCATCACTCCTCCACCCACAACCACACAAATATTTCCATCCTCACATAAGTATTATACAGCTGAAAAACCATACAATATAAATTATTTCACTTACTTTTAAAAATAAATAACTTAGTTGTGACAGTTACACAAATATTTGAGTTAAATGGTAATCAGTTAATCGGTTACCATTTTAATGGCACTGTTACTAAGGCCTAGACCAAATGAACATTTTGATCTACCTGCAAGCTGCAAATTATAAACCTGTTCCTTATGGCAGTCTATTGTATTGTCGGGAAGCGCGTTCTCCTACTTATAATAAAGACAACGCAATAGTTTGTAATTTGTGATTTGTGGTGAGGTCAACATTTTGATTCGGTCTAGGCTTAAATCATGTGTACCATCAGTAAGCTTTCCGAACAATGAAAGTCAATTGTATAGCTTTTGCATTTGTTTTAGTGGGTTAAGTATCAAATTCATTAGTTGGGCATTTCTTTGTTGTCAGTACGTTACACAGCCTGGACCAAATCAAAACATCATCCAAAACTTCAATCAAAACTTGCTGATCACAAAAACATACTTACAAAACATTATGGTGGCTTTTTGTTTGACAGAGGATTATTTCATCTACATAATGCTTATCCCCCATCAAGTAGAGACATTTTTAATTTGCTGTTGAAGGTTAGGTCTTAGTTTTGATTTGGCCTAACTATAATAGCAACCGCATCTTTTGTATTCAAAACATTACTGTAACAATCAAAACTTTTTTTATTGTTTCATACGGAAAGCTTTAAAAAAAACATTAAAATGACTAATTCAGTGTCAACATATAATAAACAAACAAATAAATTAAAACTGTTTTATTTATGTATGGCTGTCCATATTGGGATATATCAATCATCAAGTTTTACATTGCTCTCTGACTTTTTTATTTCTTTCTTTTCCCATGTTTGTTGTTTATATGTGCAAATAAATGACACAATAAAACAAACAAACAAGATAGAAGTTATTGGAAGGACAATGCTAATTGGATTGGTTTCTTAGATTACTGATGGGAGTTGCATATGAATGAGTTCTGTATTCAAATATTAAGCATTAGGTGAAAAATAATGATCTAATTTTAATCAATTATATATATATATATATATATATATATATATATATACATATATATATATAAATTTAAACTACCTGTGCTGTCAATATCCATGACCAATACAATACTGAGCAACGTAATTAACCAGTTCTCCCCTGGGTGGAATACACTCTGTCATTAATTGGTTAGCACCACACAATTTAATATCCATGGATTAGAAAGTATTTGGAATCCCTTCATACTAGAAAAAGAGGTTTACATAGATACCGAATCCCCCCGGCCAGCATTTTGTTTATTTATTTGTATTGTCAATAGACCCTTACTGCTTCTCAGAAGCAGAGTATGAAAACAATGTTGTCACTAATGCAAACTGCCACTCAATTTTCCAAACAGAGCTGTTGTTTATGAGCCACTACTGTGACAATGGTTTCATATCAAATTGGGGTGGATGCCCTTTTGCCAATTCGTCAGGTAGACCTTCGGGGTCCTTAGATGCCCAATTAGCCTCCATTCTGACAGTCTTTCCTGGGCAATTACAGAGAGAGTCTCCAATCTTGTAGCCAAATCGGATGATAGCATCTCCTTCTGAACTCTGGATTCTCACCCACCCGCTCCCTGCTGTAACCCTATCTCCTTTAACCTCTGTACCTTTCTTGGTCGGAAGACTCTCTAGAGACATCTACGGGACCTTGAAAAAGGACTCTAATGCTGCTCTTGCCTTACTAGCCTAGCTACTGCAGTCAAGTTCAAGGAAATCCTAAATTGGCTGACTTTAGGTCACTTCCTTGGACCTTTACCCCAGCTGATGCCCCTCCCCCTAACCCTTCGACCAAAAGCAATTCGCAGAAGGATCAAGGCATCTGCTCCATTATAAGTATCTTCAGATGATGTTTACATGTTCTGTGTTCTAGAATGCATTCTGTAGGTGCATTAACTAGAGGAACAAAAACACCTCTGGCCTCCTTTTGTAGCAATATTTTCACTAGAAGTTGAGCTCTGTGGTGCATTTCTGCTAATTTAATGGAGAAAATCCGTTTCTTTCTGTTGCCGACAGTAGATGAAATCCTTTCCTTCTCTGCTGATCTTTCTGTTGATGTATCATGACATCATCTGTCAACATGAACAGATATATGGAAAGGAGATTGGGTAGCTGTGACATACAACCTGAATCTGCCTGCTCCTGAATTTAAAAAGCATAATCTTTTCTCAAACAAAAAGGAAAATTAAAGTGCGTATGGCTTCTATTATTTGAAATTTCCTGTTATTTCAGTGCACATGCAAAACAGGTGAAAAATGTACCTTTAAGTCCTTCAAAGTACATTCAGTCACATTCAATGTGTTTCATGAAATGTGACTCACCTTTTCATTTCTGAAAGGTATACAGTTATAAAACAGATGATGGCAAAATTATCTAATGCGGTTTGTTGTGGACATGAGTTTTGCTGTTTTACTAAATCTAATTAGTCTGAGGGCTCCTAAGGAATTGTGCCATTCAAATTAAAGTGATTGGCACATTTATTTCCCAAATATTGCTACTATACAATGGAAGGAATAGAAATACCCAGAATTAATATAATCAAACCACGCAAACACAATTAAACCAGTGAAAAAGCATGAAACAATTGGTCAAATCTTAGTATTATTTTAATATTTACAATTTTTAAATAATATACCATTGGTAATTGACACAAAGACGACAGAATCTCTTGTATTACATAGTTTCACATTAAATTCCAGGTATAAAATGTATATATATATATATATATATATATATAAAATAAACTTTTCTTCTTTCTAATTTTAATTATGAACCTTATGGGGCTGGATTAATTTGGGATAAATTAAGATTCATATCAAAAGCTCTTGTTTGATCTTTGTATCCAACTAATGCAGATTGTTGATGTTTTAATTAGGTATCTGACTTCCCAAGAATAATTAACAGCTAATTAATTTGTTGATTTGCATGTTTGTGGTTTTACAGTATAGTATTACATTTGCTAAGAAAGCTAAGCTTAAATTGAAAAGTTAGTGAAATTATCAGATACTTAATTACACTTAAAGCACACCTTTCCCTGAACCTGCAGTCATATGGCTGTATAACACTGGACCTCTACATTTAAGGTATCAGATCAAATAACTGTCGTATCAGTGCATATTATAATTGCAAATAATTGTTTTATCAGTGTCTGTATGGGACAATAGCTCATTTGCTTATGTACAATATTTAATATAAATTAAAAATACTAAATTATACATTTCAGTTGGGTCTATTTTCTTTCTTTCTCTCCTGTTCTATACATCTATGTATTTTTCCCCGTGCCAATATGTTCCTGTGTAATTGTCTGTCTGTCTATCTATCAATTCACATATGAAGTTTCATACTTGCAGTGCATTTCAGACCAGAAAATTGTCTCTGTCTCATTTTACCACAGAGTTGAATTAAAACGAATCTACTGCTAACCCCCAACTGCAAAGACGAGACTGGTGTGGGGAAAATAAATTTAGCTCTTCTTTAAAAATGCACATACATTTCCATACATTTTGAAGCCTTAAAGGAGCTTAAACATATTTTTTTCCACAAACACAAAACACCAACAGAGGGAAGATAAATGCATCTGTCCTTTTCTTGAGCTGCTGGTGAAAATCTCACCTTCTATATATTTATCTTAATAAGAAAGATACAGTGACAGTAGGCGCTATTACAAGAAGGATTCTCACCTGCACAATTTCAATCCTAGATTACATTACCATAAGCCTAAGAGAGACCCAAATGAACAGCATTGTCTTTTTGGAAACGGATACTCTTTATCTTGTAAAAATGAACAAATGAATTTTTATTATTATTGTTATTATTAGTATCATTATTAAAAATATTTGCAGAAGTCTTGCAGAAGTCTTGAGCCAGCATTATTAAAAATATATGCACCCACCACAAATAAATCACAAGAATGCAAAGACTAAATGGACAGAAGCAAGAAAGCACATTGAGAAACTAACAATAGACAAAATAAAGTTTTACTTACCAAAGTGTTTGGCTTTAAAAAGTTCCATTTTGTACTCCCCAGGCTCCGTATTGGATACCCTGGGGAAGTGTATTTTTGAGTTGAAATATTCTGGCTAAGCTGTCTGCCAGCAGGGAAGGAAACCAAGCAGCCCTTTTGCATTAGTCTTTCAGGGGTGGGTTTGAAAACTGATGCATGTATACAAAAAGACTCCTATCATTCATGAGCATCTCCACTAAAAATAAAGACACAGAAGGAAGCCGTTTGGAATAAGCAGTGCTGTGCTGCAGTACTTCAAAAAAAGAAGCATGACTATGTGAAGTTCTCAAAACAAGGCCTTTCATCCTTCTCATATCATTTAAAAGAGAGCTGATGAGACAATCACATCCACTACTTTGCATATTTTATTATTTTGCCGTGTACAAACATGCTATTGCTTTTTTTTTGTTGTTGTTGAGGGGTTACAGACAGAGCACTTTTTTGTTTGCTTTCGTCGAGCCACTGAGGAATAAAAAGACTAATATTTGCGAATTTGAAAAAGACAGGCGATGCAGATTTATGGGAATTTGACAGAAAGAGGGCTAGAAAAGGTTAGATCACGCACGGAAAACTGGAAGTTGAAGGCTGTTGATTTACAATGACACATATCTAGATGAAGCTGTAGTTTGTAAATTGCCTGGAGGAGCTATTTTTTATTAAGCGTTTGACATCTCAAATAATGTATATATCTATTCAAAACATATCTGTAAAGGTGGTGTTAAGCAGATTCACAAATGGACTCACTTTCTTAGCATTGAGAATCTATAGCAGGTCAAAGGCTGGCTGACCAGTTCTTTTATTTATCTCTCTCTCTCTGGTTATTCACTTCCACAAGTTCCTAATGGTTTTAATGTGTAATTTTTCTCTCAATTTGACATTTTTTTGTGCTGGATATTTGTGTTGAAAAAGTCAAACAGGATGATAGGTTACAAAGGGGGTGACCTACCTCTCGTTCCAGCAGAGTAAAAATATGTGTTTCATTAAAAATAAAAATAAAGGAGTTGGAGTGAAACATTTAATAATTGTTTAAGGCACATAAGATACACTGTTAATGTAAAGAGACATAAAGCCCTCAGAAGTGTTTCCAACTTTTCAACATAATGAACTAGAAGCAAGATATTTTTCTATGAATGTCCAACTCAGACATTCAGTACTGCTTCACTTAATAAAATTATAACAAACGGATTATTCCTTTTTAGTGATCTGTTGCTGCTCTTTATTATAACAAAAAATATAATAAACAATGACCAAACCTCAACAAAAGAGGTATAATTAAAATTTAAAGCAATAAATAATATACTGAGAAATTCTCAAAAATGACCAGTAGTGCCATGGGAGCAGAAGACAAACGTCATTAAATATAAAAGTTCCCTCAACAATGACTAAGAAAAAGATCAAGCCTTTTATGTTTTTATTTCAATTAAAGCATCATAACTACATAAAAAACATCTCTTTGAAAGAACATATTTTAGTTGAACCTTTTCCTTTGGAAACTATTAGAGAAATAGTATCTACATCTACATTTAATATATTTAAACATATATTTTTATAACAGATAACACACAGTTTTATTAGATCTAAGAAATCACACAGGATGATAAACAGTAGGAAAGATTTATTCCATGGTGTACTTATTTCTGTGAGAAACCACACCAGAATATGTTTTTATTCCTTTTTCAGTGTGAGTGATTTTCAGTGTCACTAGATAGTATAGTAGTTCTTTCATTAGATGAGAACTGTGATCTTATTACCTGAAGCTGTACATGAACATATGTTTCTCATAAGAGTCCATGCACAGTAAAATTTATTCTCAGATGTATACATGGCAAGTCTACCCTTTTCTTTGAAATTGGGCATACTACATTTTATAATCAATAAGTCAAGCCAATATAGTCCCATATATATATAAAAAAATGTATGGATTTCAAGATTAAATCACCTTTTAACCTAATTGAAAAGACATTCTGAAATACACCAGGTTTTTAATCTTAAAACACTTTTGAACACTTTATTCAGTTATTAGTTTATATCAATAAGATTGAGGAAAAACTCAGAAGCCATTTAAGTCACATTAACAAAAGAGTTTTGAACATGCTTTCTTCCATGATACGACACACTTGATAGCTTTATTCTATTCAAAACCCTGTTTCACAAATTCATCCAAGTTATTTAAAATATGTATGGTTTTGAAAAGGTTTTATATTCTTTTCAACTTTGTCCAAATCAATAAAGCAGAATAAAAAATACTTCTTGTATTATAATAAACCTATTAGAAGTACTTACAAGACTCATGCTTAGTCCATTCAAAAACAATGTTTTAAATATGTTTCTTCCCATAAAATATAAATGCAGTCTGTAAACGCCATTGTCCACTTCTGAAGGGATTGGGAATAAGTGGAATAAGAAAATGTCCCAGAGTTTGAAACTATTATTATTATTGTCATTTACAATTTTAATTAGTAAAAATAAAAATGTAAAAACTCTGATGTATAATGTTCTTGACTATCACATTTACCTATGTATTTGTGTCTCATTAATAAAATCATGGAAATAAAATAATTAATTAAGAATTATCTGTGCCTCTCACAATAGCATTCAGTAATGTTCGAATAATAACACAACTATTGTCTGTAATGTCTCAAAAAGTTTACATGCTCAGTGAAATCTGAAGAAGCCCAGCTTATGATAGAAGATTGTGAGAGTAAAAACATATGAATTGTTAACCATTAACAAGAAATTAAGAACATCTAAAAATTGGACATTTATCTTAAGTGACTGCAGTTGTTGATCTCAGGTGTATGTTTACAGGTAGATGTTTCCAACTTCAATCTAGGTTTAATTAATGGAATCTAGAAATTAATACCCATTTTCTTGGAATTGTATTTATTATGTGCTTTGTTATAGCATAGTCTCTAATTGTAATAATAATGTATTCTCACCCTTTGGAATAAGTAGTGAGACTGGAAAATAACTTAAAATTGTTGTTGGGAATACTTAGCTAAACCTAGGCTCTGACTACAACAACATTTTAATCCATCCACTGGTCACAAGCTTCAATTCCAATAGTCATTTGGTTCAAGTGTGATTACAAAAGATTACATTCAAGTTTTAAATCCATCTCTTATGTTTTATTAACACACATCTCTCTCTCTCTCTTTCTCTCTCTCTCTCTCTCTCTCTCTCTCTCTCTCTCACACACACACACACACATATATATACATTTATTTACATTTCTCAGACTGTGGTTACTTTGGCACTTAGGTTGTTATGATTGAAGTAATAGATGAGAAACTCAGGCCTCTGAAACAGCACAGATATAAATATATATACAATACTCTACTAATGCAAGTATATTGAAGCCACCACTCTGCCCTTGTCCAGTGCTAGTACATAAAACATAAATCTAGTAGTATACACCTGAGCTTAAATAAAGGCTGTGGGGTTTGGGCAACTGCATGCCATGGTAACTGAACAGAAAACCTCTACAGTTATGTAACTTAACTAGACATTAATTTGAAACAATAATACTTTAAAATATTTAAGTGTTACATTTTACACACATTTCTGTATCTTTTTTCACAGTTTGTTTTCAGTTCTCTGAAAAAACTTGCATCTGTAGTGTTTTGTTATGTTTATATCACAACATAGCATTTTAAATATGTTAAAACACAAACATATCTATCAAAGAATGATGATGAACAACATTAACATTTTAGATCATGTCTGGAAAATGAAGTTAAGCCAAGACCAAACCTTTGACACATGCCAATCACAAAATCAATACCAATAATTGATTTTGGCTTTTTGTTTGACTGGGGATTATTATTTTTACCGAAAGCAAACCAATAACCAGTTTTTTGTTCTTAATTAGCAATTGCCAGGTGGATCACATTTGAGATTTTGACCAGGCCTAAGTGTCATTGTCATAATTTAGATTATGATGTTTTAAGCATTGGAAACTCTTAATTATTTATTTGCCAGAATGTAGCATTACACAACCTGCTTCAACCCTGTTTTTTCCTACACACAATTATTTAGATGCACACATTGTATTTCATAAGGTTGGCAGTTTGTATTGTAATTGGAATCTACATTAACAATATAGTTTTCAACATACTATGGGTGTAAACATATTCTCCACTACACCAAGACAGACAATGGCAATTCTAAAAATTATAATGGTAATTTGTACTAGTACAAATACCAATTCCTATTTTAATGATTACCATTTTAATTATTAATTTAATTGTGTTTTATAGGTAGGAGACCTTTGTTTGAATTCATATGAGTAAAACCAGGAGTGGTGTCTTAAAATAAAAAAGGTCACTCCATATAAAATGACTTAGCATGAAAACAATGCTGTGCATGGGATTATTGGACTTCTTTGTCACCCTTAAGTCCTTCATCTGAATCATTGTGATATTATTGCAGTGTGAGTGTCATGTGATAAATTTAAGCTGTTTCTGCCTGGTTAGTGGTCTTCCTGATGCATAAGCATGACCAAGAATAAAACATGCAGAATCTGTACTGAGCTGAAATGTAACAAGTGCAGTGAAGCTCATATAAAAATTCAATATATCTATTCAGTAACACTGGAGAACGGTAAAAGCACAGCACAACAGTTAAACACAAACAAAGGCAGATATGGTGAAGCACAATTAATGCATGTATATTTAGACAGCTTAAAAATCTATCTGGAAATGTCTCCCATGATTAACACCTGGTGCTGAAACACAGAGAGATTTTAATGCAGCAGGACACCTTAGATGCCACTTGGGAAAGTTTAGTTCCTGCACTTTGATTTTTCTTTTTACTACATTTATTGCTGTAAGACTTTTCTAACGCTTTTCACGAATCAGCACATGAGCTGGAAAGAAAACTTATAATTGTTTATAAAAACAGACCAAAGGATGAAAGCCTAAGCATACTGCCAATGTACTGCATTGTAAAGGTTTTGTAGCATACTGTACGAACTCAAGATGGATATCAATGGCGTACCACATGTTTTATTTTGCAAAATATAACGAGTACCATACAAACATGGATGGCAATTGCATGACAAAATAGTGGACAAGAAAAAAAAAACTTTAGGAAATCATATAAACATATTACAATATATTGTGGGACCTGCAAAGGACCTTTAATAAGTGGTTCAAACAAAATACTTATTCAAAATCTATCTAAGCTGTGTTTATAGGTATACTGCCACAATGCCCCTTATTTACTCACATACATTTCCTTTTATTGTGTCATTTAGCATTAGTAGCAGGCATTTATACAAGGGTAGAGCCAAGAGGTCGCCGTCAAGTAGTGAAACAGTACAGTCTCTTAAAAACATTGGAAAGGGTTTCACTTGCAGCACCTAAACAGGTAAGAATCACTGCATGACCCAATGTGATGGACTTATTAAACCTGGAATATTATTCTCAATAAAATATCGAAATCCACATGACCGTCATTTAGAAAAGTTTACCTAATTAAACCACCTTATCCCCCAATTTCAGAAAATAATTTTCAACTAAGGAATGTCAAGAAAGCTGCTGAATAAACACGGGCGGGAATACTGTTAGACTTTAAGTGAAATTTAAGCTCACATCTTTACCTTGTTTTACCCTTTTTCATTTTCAAACGCACTTTATTAATGGCATTATTTTCATTTTTCCTCTACTAGATCTCATTCTCAAATACGTTTATATATTATGTTCAGTTATGTTCGCCGCTCATCAAATGTCCAGATGTTTGTTTGAATTTCAAGAAAATGGCACATATCTGTACCAAGGCCAATCTTAAGACCTGATATTGGTGCCGCATGATTCTATAAAGAAAATATAAGATTTTGACCGAATCCCGTAGGATGCAGTACATTTGTTTATATTCCTGCAGTACTGAAGACATCTATAAAGGGCTGAACGTAGACAGGTTCACAGTGTTCATGTGGACTGGTCAGAAAATTGAAATCCACTGCCAGTCAGAATGCTACTATTTATTTGTCTTAAATTAAGTTCTAATTAGAATGACATGTGTGCCTATAGCAACATGATGCTTTGTTTTGTATGTCTTGTATGATGACTACTGTAGCTAGAAGATTTCAGTGAACTGGTCAACCTACTGTCCTCACCTGGTATATACTGCTATTTTACAGGTAACAATAATATACTATGTTATGTGCAATAACATCTGGCCATGTGATCACCACACATTGCAGCAAGTGAATACTAACACCTAAAACAACAAAAACAACACAAACAGATTTGTTAAGAAGCATTTGAACATTTGGTAATGATGAAGAATCTGAAAATCTGAAAATAGAAAATATGGAGGACTTCTCAGATAGACAGATATTGTCCTTGTTAACCTCACATAACCTTTACACAGAAGGTATTACTCTGGGAGGTACTTGCATCACGCTGTCCTCAAAACGGGAGAAAAAGTGTACGGGTTTATAATTTACTTTGCTATGTAGTACGGACGGCAGCAGGAACTTTAATTTCTCTGTGCTTTGGCTTGTGCCAAATGCAAGAAGTTCCTACTGTGATAATAACAGACTCCTGTCTATTGACCTCTTTGTGCCTTTTGTTCTAAGAAAGTTCCCTCCATTAAAAAGTTTACTGGCGCTGGTGGACGCTTTTCCTTTTTCCAGACTCCAGTTTCTGGTTCTTGTCCAAGAAATACCAAACAAAAAAACGATGAACTTTTTTTCTTTTTGGCACATTTAGGATATGTAATAGTTTGAAGGAAAAAAAATCCAACATACTTTATTGTTCACCTCGATGACCAAAGGGCTTCATTACGGTTAGCCAAACTGGATCTAAACCTGTACTACCCTATGCAGTGATTTAAATCAAATGTAATATGCCTGCTTCCCTGAACTTTACAAGGGGTAACTCCATGCTTGGAAATAATCCACCAAAAAAAAACAAAAAAAAACACAACCTTCATCTTAAGTTTCATCGCGTTTTTTGTCCAGATTCAAACATTACCTAATCTATTACTAATACATAACAAATGAGATTCCAAGTGCAATAATCCATACGCACAAGCTAAGTGGTGCATCTGTGATGTAACATGAGCTGAAAGATTGAATTGTGGCAATTAAGATGTCAAAACGGTTTGCTAATTGTGTTTTAACTTAACAACAGTCCAGGCGTCACATCAAGCTAAAGGTTCCAAAAAAACAAAGAAGAAAAATCTCACATTGATTCAGATAAACAGATGCCTTTTTTTCAGCTGTGTTCAGCTTTATATATATGACTATATGGAGGGATTGTATTAACACAACACATTGCAGACACCAAACTGTTCAAAGCCCATGCGTTCATCCGGAGGGAGGAGAATGCTAATATATTCTGAGTTCAGAAGAGTAAAACACTGGTAAACTATTATAGAACAAGCTCACAACAACTTCTAAATTTTCCACCTAAACAGAGAAGTGCTCCGCTGCTCTCAGTCAGTGATACATGGTGTTGCAGAAAGTCTAGACTCTTTTAACATTAACAGCAGGATTCCTTAGATAATGTCTCTTTGTTCAATGTAAAAAAACAGATTTATTTCATTATTTTAATATTTGTCATTCCCTTCCAACTGCATTCCATATCTCTTGAGTAAATGTTTACTCAGCAAAGTAATTTCAGGTTTTCTTTTTTTAAAATGGTATTCTTATTATTTTCTTGAACTTGGCTGAATAAAAAATGAAACAATAAAAAAATTCAGCTAGACCACAGGCCCTTCCTAAAATGTCTGATAATTAAGGTGCCTTCTGGAAAAATGTATAAGACTTACATCTCACCAACAGTGTTTCTTTCATTATGTGAATTCTGATTTATCTTAAAATTGTACAGAAGAGATTTTTTAAGATGTGTCAAAATGCAACTTGAAACCATCTGCTTTGTGCCTCAGAGCTCTGATTTCATGTTAAAAGGAAAGCAAATTGTGCTTTAAAGTTAATGATACCATTGGAATGCTAATGGTACAAAATATTTGAAAGGCAAAATTATTTCTTAACTGAAACAGTGCAGTATCATGTTGATTCAGTCAATTTTTCCCCCCTTCTTTTTTGTTACAGAGTTGCCAAGTTTTAGATTACACCAGGGTGAGCTTTGGTATCTCCAGTCCCTGAATCCAGCAGAAGCAGAGGGCTTCAACTGAAGACAACTTCATGCAAAACATCAGGAAGAAACAAAAATAATGGAACCTACCTGAAAAAAACTTTTTTTGTTTAGTTTTTTACAGCAGCAATCATTCATTTGAATAAAAGAAAACCAAAAAGGACAGTATCAAATACAGATTTTGCATTGACATGTCCCTCTCCATTCTGTGTCTTTTTGCTTGCATAACAAACAAACAAATTAACAGATTAAAAAAACACAAAATCTATTTGCTTTCACGGAATGCACTACTGCTATTTGTGCCAGTGGCTTTCAGGAGTATTATGCCGGTAACCCTGAAAATGTGCATGCATTTTGGAACAGCTTGAAAAAAGAAGGACCTTACACTGACAGCCCGTTACATCTGGTAGTCACTACATTACCTTGCATTTAATTAAATGAGTTGCGTTAGCTGAAAGAAAAAAAAAGAAAAAGAAGAAAAAGTTACAGAGGTTGAATTAAAGCAATTATGCCTCCAGACTGTTGCTGTGTGACCTAAGACACATACTTTCATATCAATCACTGCCATGTGTTTCAGAGAAATGTATACCTCTCAGTGCTTAATTAATATAATTTAGCAAATTTCATTTTTTGACAAAAACAACAAAAAACAAAAAACAACAAAATCACAGGCATTGAAATATAAATTCTAAGATATACTGGTATGAGGTTAATCAAGAAATTGAAAGAGCTATTAAACATTGCCCAGTTTTGGGAAACTATGCAAGCTCATGTCACAAACTGTATTGGAAATAATAATAACCAGGTGGTTTATGCTTCGCTGTGATCAAAGGAAAAGGGAATATCTAATAACTATTTTAATGCATTCTGCTCCGCTTCTCGCAATCAGTAATTACAGGACAGGATTTAGTGGATGCAAATTAAATTACCAGTTAAGAGAAAAATATATCTATAAAACAGAGCTGGACTAAAGTGTGCAAGATTGGGTTTCAGATATTGATTTTTAAACTGATACGTCAATGATCTTAATGGTTTTATAATTTCAACTAAAATGCCATGTAACAAACTCCTAATCAAATTTCTGTGCTAACTAAAAAATAAATAATGGGAAAATTAATTTAGATTTTCAAGCTTTGCAACAATAAAAATAAATCAACATTTGTATTTTACTATATGTCGTAAAAATGTATATTACAGTCATTTCAAATCATTTAAAAACTTTCTGAATACATTCCAGATCTTTTTTAAAGTATAACTTTTTTTGTATATATTATTATTATTTTTAGTAGTAGTAGTAGTAGCAGTTGTAGTGGTAGTAGCAGTAGCAGTAGTAGTATTTAAAGCTACATTTGAGATATTATTTTCTCAGTTCTTGTTTATAAATGAACTAACTACAATTTTATTTATTTTGTATTACATTTCAAGTTAACCAGAACATTTAAAAATACATTTTTAAACTAATGACTGATAAAAAGTAAAACTGAACGAACAACTTACAATTAAGAAACAGTAGAAACACTAAATTGTGTTTAATGATGATACAATATTAAACTTGTTTTAAATGCCAAGCATAAACATATTGAAAGTTACATTACCTACTTACCATATGCATTCAGACTGTATTTTGTAAAGCGATACATTAACACATACCATTTCATATCAATGTGATACTAAAAATAACAAACAAACAAACGAAAAAAGGCAAACAGATTGTAGATGTTTTGAAAAGACAAAGTTTAGTCTCGAGTCTCTGTTTCTCACTCTCTCTTTCCCTCTCTCCCTAACACCACAAACCACAGGCCGTTCAAGGCAGCCTAGAAATCTCTTACATCTGGAAGAGCAATAATTCATGGGATTTCACTTGACAGCCATGACAGGCAGCAGGGCAGCCAGAAACAACTGTCTCTTATGTTGTGCTATTTGCAAAAAGTCAGGAGAGGAGGAGCAGGCACAGGACCACATCCTTCTCCAGCAGATGCTAGCAGAGGAAATCCTTTTATTTTCTGCCAGTTGCTCCATGAATAGGCCTTAAATATTATATAGACAGTAGCTATCACTTCCAAACAAAATTCCTTGCCGTCTGCTAAGCTGCGAAGCACATGAAGGCCCATTGTTCTGGCAAAGGGTCATGGTACTCTTTGCCCAGATATTCATGTGTAGATATTTCACATGTAAGATTTAGATTTATGGCCATTGCTGCACCCCGCAGCGCATGAATATGATACCATCTTCTGAGAAGGATTGTTTTTGTGAAATTTATACAGGGATCAGCTTTAGTGACTTTTACTGGGCAGCCAGGAATGGCCGGCAAAGTGCTGGAATTTACTGCGGCACAGCTTGCGCTGTCAGCCTCATGGCTGGTGTTTATGATTTTTGCAGAAGCAGAAATAAACAACTTCCCCCTTAATGGCTCTATTCTTTATGCGGAGGCAGCGGTAGCTCTTTCTCCACTTGTAGGATCAGTAGCCAGTGCAGCGACGGCTCGGCTCATTTCATGTGGAACCAATGTCCAAAGATTTGCATGTTTTGTTTCCCAGCCTGGCTGTTCACTGCAGTAGCTCTCTGATAAATCATCTCGGGGAGTTCACTGGGGTAGTGTTTCCTCTGGCTTCCCCGTTCACAGATAGAGCCCAGTTTTTGACCTCAGGGCAATGAGGTCTAAAGAGGGATCAGGTTCCTCTTCACAAGAGCCTTTATCAGCTGCACAGAATCACAAGGAGCATCAGCTGAGAGAGTGAGTGAGCAGAAACAACAGGCTTGAAACCAAGTAGGTAGTGTTTATCAACTAATCCAATTAAAAAAATAATACAAAAATAACAATCATATATTTATTTTTTAAATTGATCAGTTATAGTCTGAAAAAACCCTGCCGCAGGGATTTAGAGTATTGAAAACTGAGACTGAATACTGCACTGTAAAACAAAAGATTTTATGATTTGCAGCAGTATGACAATGGTTTTTGCTGTGAATAAAACACCTAAGTTAAAAAATATTTGTATGAATATGAATTTTGTCCTTGATCTGTAAGTTTGTTGTTAAACATTGATAATAAAATGACACCTGATCCCTGCAGTTAGTAAGTTGGCAGTTGTTAATATGTCTGACGCAAGGCTTTCAGGAAAAACCTCAGTTATCAGCATACTAAAACATCAGCCTTGCAGTTGATGCCAAAACAGCTAACAGTGGCCTCCAAACTTTTGGCTTACAGTATTTCCAAGAAAATAATAATGGTGAAATATTATTTAACACATAAAACAGGTTAAATCTAAGTTTGATATTTGTAGTTACCAAATTGTATCAATCCAATCAATTAATATTACAAAATAAGGTTTGTTTGTTTGTTTAACACTATATATCACAGACTGTGATTATGTTTGCCATATATTACACCTAACAATCATGAATACAGATTGTAGATAAAAAATAGTAATTCTGTAAAACATACATAATGGCAACTAACTTTATAATAAACAAAAATATATCCAACATAAATCAAAGTCAGACACATATCATAAAAGGGGAATTCTTGCCCATTTGATTCCAAATACCAATGACAAACAAGCCTCCTAATCGACTGGGAAAACAGATTGTGTTTAGTTTCAGAATAAAAACATTAAAAGTGATATGCACAAAATGATTGCATTTAAATGTTGTTTAATGTTTATGAATGACAGTTTTAAGTAGTAGTCCTCAGAGTTTAGTCTATATTACACATCATGAGCATATGTAGCCGACTCGGTTTGGAGCTCCCCGTTCAGGATTTGATATGTGCTCCACTGCAGCAGCTCCACCCAGTAGAGCGATAAGCCCTCTACGCCAAAAGACTGTGTCCTCCGACATTGGAGGCTTAACACTGTACTGATTTTACAGAGGGGTTATGTCACCTGCAACAAGCTCATGTACAAGACGAGTCCAGTTACACATATCACGCCAAATTACAATGGTTTGCATTTATGTACAAGATTTCTTTAACCATTTCTTATTTCAATTTATTTTAATCTTTTCAGTTTTAGCTTATTCACTAAATGGACTTGGTGTTAATGCCTGTCTTGCTTAGTTGCACAGTCATTATATACCAGTCCATACCCTAAGATATCATCTCTTTCTGCTTACAGTTATACTTTAATCGTATATAAAATATAGTTCTTATTTTGCTTAAACATTTCACATTGTTGTTAATTGCTTTTTTTCTAAAGCATTTGCAAATTACACTGGCTTATCATTGTGGTTGTTTAGGCATTAGAGACCTACCAATTTGGTCTGATTTGCTTTGTGCATGACAATAGGAAGAAGCCCCTCTTAACCACACATTCATAGAATCATTTCATTTTCCCAGCTTCAGGTTTACTTTTGGAAAAATGTAAATGGATTTTAAATGAAAGACAGTGAAGCATTCAGCAGTCCAATGGCTTTGGTAGTTTCCCTGAAAAGAGTAATTTTATATGAAAAAGCTGTCAGCTCTATCTTTCACTTTCTTTAATATTAACCCCTTTCCCTACATTATGAGTTGAAAGCATTCACTTTGAGTGCTAAATATATCCATATTATACGGCATATTTAGATCACATACTGTCATACTTGCTTTGCTTCCTTTTTATATAAAGCTGCAGTAGGTTGTCACACAATGTAGGTCTACACTTTTCAAAATCATATATGGAGAGGGTGAGGGAACACAATAACATGCTACAATTATAACTTTCTTCCTTACGTGAGTAATGTAGATAGTCAATAGTTAACATGCAGCCAAACAGCTGTATTTTATGATGTGTTGTAAGTTAAGCATCATGAATGCTTATACAGTATGTGCTTAATTAGGTAGCCATCAGCAAATATTTTCCAATGTTTCAGACACATCCTTTAGGCTTTCTTTTCAGATGACTGAGAGAAGGTGACGGTAAACAAACATATACAGTATTTTAATACACAACTGGACATGATTGCAAAATACCTGCAGCTTAAAAAAGATAGACAAGAGCTGAAATTAAAATGATGGACTCAGAATTGTCATTGCATTACTACTGTGGAATTGAAATAAGTCCACATGATGTCTGTAGTGACACTTTAATTTTTATTTCATCTAGACGTTTGCAGCTTGGTTTAACATAAATTGTTCACAGCTTCATGAATCCTGCATGGCCTCACTACACTGCTCTATACATTATGTACAACTCTGTTATCATAAAACCCTCGATATATACATTATGTATTCCTTTGCAGTTCATTTCGATAAAGCTCTAATAGGATTTTCTGTCAATTAGAAAACAAGCTGAGACCTTCATAACTCATGCCAGAAAAAAAAAAACTTAAGCCAAATGTAGAGCTCCAGAGAATCCTGCCAGTTACACAGTGTATTCCAGGTGCAAAATATAATACTGGAGGAAAAAAATGCACTGTTGACCACTATATGAAAGGTCACTCCATTCTTACTTAACTGTTTTTTTTTAAATCTTCCTTATATGAAAATGTATCTGATTCTCACTGGTTAAACTTTCTGATGAATAATATTGAAAGTATTTTTATAATAAAAAGCAAACACACAAACACAGTTATTCTGCTGTGCCATCTCAAATGCATGTCTTGTCTCTGTTTTAGACATTATTTCATATTTTAATTGTACATCACAAGCAGTCTATGTTAGAAATGTCTTCTGTAAACTAATTTAAAAAATAAATAAATAAATATTTGTTATCGGTGGCACTGCAGTGTTCTTCTGGCCCAGCTGATTTCTTTTTTATCTGTCACAATTGTAGTGTGAATGACAGCATTTCTTTCAGTTTGAGAAAGGTATAAAGGGAAGCATCAGTGATGTTTACTGCCCGCTAGCTTTTTTGAAGTAGGACTACATTAAAGGATTTCCCTGAATAGGAACCATGTAACCATTCCGACACCGCAGAAATTTAAAAGAAGTTGTGTTACAAAACATCATGATCAAGATCAAATATGAACTGAAATAATGAGAATGACAGCTCAGAACAAACAGCGTCTCCTGTTGTGTTACCTATTGACTTGCCTTTTAAAGTATGATGAACAGAAAATAATACATTTAAGAGATATGACAGAATTAAGGAAAGCTTTATTTTTTTAGTACCTAAACATGACATTACATATTGTAAGAGGACTTTTTTAACAAAAAAAATGAAAAGACAACAAAGTATTGAGCCTTATCTTGTACATTTGTATGTGTTTTTATGTGTATAAGCATGTACATGTGCACAAGACAAGTGAAAGTATGAGAGTAGTCTTTATTCTTAAGACAATAGAGGGATTTTATTATTTATCAAGTACAATTATTAAATTAATTCAATGACTGAAAATCAATCGAGAAACCTCTGCAATGGTCCAATACATGTTGTTGTTGTTGTTGTTGTTATTATTATTATTAATAATATATATATATATATATATATATATATATATATATATATATATATATATATATATATATACAGTGAGGGAAAAAAGTATTTGATCCCCTGCTGATTTTATACGTTTGCCCACTGACAAAGAAATGATCAGTCTATAATTTTAATGGTAGGTGTATTTTAACAGTGAGAGACAAAATAACAACACAAAAATCCAGAAAAATGAGGGAAATAAGTATTTGATCCCCTATCAATCAGCAAGATTTCTGGCTCCCAGGTGTCTTTTATACAGGTAACGAGCTGAGATTAGGAGCACTCTCTTAAAGGGAGTGCTCCTAATCTCAGCTCGTTACCTGTATAAAAGACACCTGTCCACAGAAGCAATCAATCAATCAGATTCCAAACTCTCCACCATGGCCAAGACCAAAGAGCTGTCCAAGGATGTCAGGGACAAGATTGTAGACCTACACAAGGCTGGAATGGGCTACAAGACCATCGCCAAGCAGCTTGGTGAGAAGGTGACAACAGTTGGTGCGATTATTCGCAAATTGAAGAAACACAAAATAACTGTCAGTCTCCCTCGGTCTGGGGCTCCATGCAAGATCTCACCTCGTGGAGTTTCAATGATCATGAGAACGGTGAGGAATCAGCCCAGAACTACACGGGAGGATCTTGTTAATGATCTCAAGGCAGCTGGGACCATAGTCACCAAGAAAACAATTGGTAACACACTACGCAGTGAAGGACTGAAATCCTGCAGCGCCCGCAAGGTCCCCCTGCTCAAGAAAGCACATGTACAGGCCCGTCTGAAGTTTGCCAACATCTGAATGATTCAGAGGAGAACTGGGTGAAAGTGTTGTGGTCAAAATCGAGCTCTTTGGCATCAACTCAACTCGCCGTGTTTGGAGGAGGAGGAATGACCCCAAGAACACCATCCCCACCGTCAAACATGGAGGTGGAAACATTATGCTTTGGGGGTGTTTTTCTGCTAAGGGGACAGGACAACTGCACCGCATCAAAGGGACGATGGACGGGGCCATGTACCGTCAAATCTTGGGTGAGAACCTCCTTCCCTCAGCCAGGGCATTGAAAATGGGTCGTGGATGGGTATTCCAGCATGACAATGACCCAAAACACACAGCCAAGGCAACAAAGGAGTGGCTCAAGAAGAAGCACATTAAGGTCCTGGAGTGGCCTAGTCAGTCTCCAGACCTTAATCCCATAGAAAATCTGTGGAGGGAGCTGAAGGTTCGAGTTGCCAAACGTCAGCCTCGAAACCTTAATGACTTGGAGAGGATCTGCAAAGAGGAGTGGGACAAAATCCCTCCTGAGATGTGTGCAAACCTGGTGGCCAACTACAAGAAACGTCTGACCTCCACCAAGTACTAAGTCAAAGGGGTCAAATACTTATTTCCCTCATTAACATGCAAATCAATTTATAACTTTTTTGAAATGCGTTTTTCTGTATTTTGTTGTTGTTATTCTTTTCTCTCACTGTTAAAATACACCTATCATTAGAATTATAGACTGATCATTTCTTTGTCAGTGGGCAAACATACAAAATCAGCAGGGGATCAAATACTTTTTTCCCTCACTGTATGTATGTATGTATATATATAAAAGGATTAAATATTACAGGCCCATGCAACATTGGTAAAACCATTGTGATAACAGCTTAGAAATGCATGCATATCTATGCAGCATGTTGAAAAGCCATTTCAATTTGAAGTATTGTACCATAAAAGTTACTACTTTCTGTTTTCACTTAGAGCTGCCTGAATTTCAAGATGGAGAACCTGACCTTTGAAATCAACTCTGTACCTTCCATGACGTTTTTGTTTTGCTCTGTAACTCAAATAAAATGTTCAGTTTGTTAAGCTGGGAAAACATTTATGGTATCAACAAGGTATATTTAATAGAAAAAAAATCATCATTAGGTTACTGTGACCTTCATCTTGTAGTAGGGCTTGTCCCTTGTGAATAGAAATAATTACAGATGAAAATGGCAAAGGTAAAAATGAATTCCAAACATTCAGTTCCATCTTAGTGTCAGATAAACTCAGATCCATCTACTATGTTTTTCACGAGCAGATATCAATTTATTGTCCCCCACACACAACACAACTGCATAGATACCATTGTTTAAATGATGTGTTTCTGTTTCACTGTTGTTTTGTGTTCTTGTTTGTTTTTCTGTATATGGCATTGATGCACTCTATCTGTAGCTCAAAACTTGTATTTGGCCTATGCAACTTTAATGGTACATGAGAAAATTAGATGTGACATTTCCAAGAAGTATTCTTCCTAATAAAATAGCTTAAGTAAATAAATAAACAAATTAATTAAATATGTATGCAGCCTAGTTATATGAAAAATACTCTTTGAAAGGCATGTTTATCCACAGGGAATTTTAGTCAGCAACCTCTTTCTAAAGCACACCTGCACTAGAAAACAGTGAAGCACAGAGAGTACGCTGAAAAACAGTTGTGACTTTTGGCACTAGAATTCTAATATAGTTTTAAAAATGCTCTAGTTATACTTTGAGGTCCCTATATTCCAATGCGGGCAAATTGCCTACTCCATAGTAAATGAGTTTATGGCAACTCGCCCACAGGGAAAATGAGGCCCTAAGTGTTTACAAGTGCAGAAATGTGCTAGCCATAAAGTGTAGGAATAAGCCACGGAATGCTATACTATTTATTTCCTGAATGCGCTCTTTAAATAAGCCATTTGACGATGTGCAATACATTCCAGAGATTAAACTGGTGCTTATACTTTTCTTTCCGAAACTCCTTTCACACTATTGTTCGCTACCCAGGTCTGGCCCGAGGTCAAGCCGCTCACCTGTCCAATTCACACTTATTTTAGAAGCAGCAGGTTAACTTGGTCTTTAGTTTTGGTTCCTTATAATAATAGATGCCAGGAATTGGTGAATATACATGCTCCATCTTGACTGACATTCCTACTGTTGATGTTTAGTTTTAAATACTACTTCTAATAATACAAAAATTAATAGGATAATTGCATTGTTTTCCAGTAATAGTGTTCTGCATTTCTCTTCTCTGTGGGTTTTCATTGTGTTCTATTACCTTCAGTGATGACACAGCCAGAGATCATACATAACCAGCAAACGGGTGTGGCTTTAGCTCCATTGACTTGCAGTGGAGATCTTAAATATTGCCACAGTTAATATTTATATTCAAGAGAGAAAATTATAGTTATATAGAAAGTATTTTAAAGTACAGAAATTATTTAAATCAATGTTATATTCTATTCACACTGCAAAAAAGGATGCTGGGTTATAGCCTTTGTTATGCAAGGCCTGACAAAGGCAGTAGATTAAAAAAAATGTTAGAGGTTTGAATGCACAAGTGATGCTCTACTTCGTCTTCTGAGGGGAACACTCCAAAAACTAAAGTATTCCTTCTTTCTATGTCCTATCTAACTTCCCAGAGTGGTCAATAAAATAACAGTAGCAACTACATTAGCGTACAGCTCTATTATACAGTTTATTCAATGGAGACAACAGATCTGTGGCAATGCCTGTTTTAACAGCTCTGTATATGTAAGAGAATTTAGACTACAGTAAAGTTGGATAATAGTGTCTATATAAGTCTGTAAATGTTTATAGAATTTAAGGCAGAGAAACAATTCCTTTTGGGGAAAAAGACACCACAGTGTTTCCTTTTTCCTTCTTTTAATTCAACCTTTAAATCACTTCCTTGTGATTCAAATTAAATTAACAAAATACCTACATATTATGTATATTTGTCATGAAACCACACTGGGCTAGTTAAGAAAGGTATTTACAGAATGCAGATATTTCCATACAAAACAAAATAAGAAAAGTTACTATGGCCCATTTTTGTGGAAAGAATGCATTGGAAACCATTACATTAATATTTGCATAACAAATCGAAGAAAACTGATGGTTGAAATAAACACAGCTATCCATACAGATACAATGTGTACAACTATATTATTTCCAGAATTACTGTGTTCAAATTACACCCGATTTCTCTGTAGCTTGCCAATTCAGAGTTTTCCTCAGAGTTCTATTATTATGTATTCTAGGACTGTGTTTTGTGTCATGATAGTCTCATTTAAACTGCTTTTTTGCATCTATCTTGTTTAATGTCAGGAAACAGTTCACTAGTTGATATTCACAGTATGTGTAACCGTTTTTAATGTCGTCTTTAAATACTTGAGTGTCGTTGTACTGGTAAACTTGTATTCTTTCTAATTCATTTGTTAGTGGTTATAAGCATTTCACATGAGATGGAGCTATGGAATCTTTTCTTAGCCACCTGCTGTGTTCTACATGAACTGGAAGGGAGTCTTCATATAGGCATGATAGCATGAATTTGTGAAGTTAGCATGTAACAGTATCCTCCTCAGCAGGGATACAGGTGAAATGTGTCCACACCAGGCTGATAAACACAACATTATGACAAAATAACACAAATGAAAATTGCCAATTTCATACAGAACCAAACACAATCCCAAACAGAAACATACATTCAGAGCTGTCAAAGTGTTATGCGTTATAATAATGTAGAGTGCCGCTATTTGTTCTGCGTTTGATTGCCATATTTATTTGCTGAATTCTGTTGATTATTATGTATGCCTCACAGAGATAGCAAAGGGGAAATTGGACAAACCAATAAGATGTGCAGAAGAAAGTGCCCATGGTAATGTAATGGCAACATCGTGACAAGAATAGCTGCTGACTTTGAAGCATTACAAGCTTACCCTGGGATGATACCAACTAGAAAAAGGAAAGGTTGAAAAAAAAGATTTAATTCCATTAATAGCTGCTGATATAACCTTCTCTTGGGTGGTGCTATTTCATTCCAGCAGCAGCTCAACATAATTGCTCACACTACATTGAGTAAAAGTGCAATAATTTTAATTATCCATATTATAATGAATCTCTAGGTCAGTAAATGTAAACATAACTGTGTATGTTGCCCTCAGTCCACTTTAGACAATGCATTCATGGTTACAATCCATTTTATCCTCTTTATTTATACATACATACACACACACACACACACACACGCATATATATATATATATATATATATATATATATATATATATATATATATATGTGTGTGTGTGTGTGTGTGTGTGTGTGTGTGTGTGTCATTTGACTGGGAAGAAAGAGGAATCAAGTTAAACAGAGCTTATTTCAACAACTCATGATTTGCAAGAACTCTCAGATATGGGCGGGAAAACAGGACTTAAAATGAACCTGAGTAAACCAACGTCATATTTAACAGCTTTGTTAAATATAAGAAAACTGAAGTTGATCAATGGATACTCAACGAAGTCAAAAGTTATGTCTACCCTGGTCAACAAATCAGCGCAGATGGAGGTATTATGGAAGAAATCAAAAGAAGAGTAAAATTTGGATGGAGTGCACTTGGAAGAAACAACATGCTGTTGAAAGGAAATCTACCCATTTGCTCAATGAAAAGTATTCAATCAATGCATACTACCAGTGCTCACTTATGTCTGTGAAACCCAGTCACTTAATGCAAAAATTATACTGAAACTATACTATACTCATAGAAAGATGTATGCTTGGGAAGAAGAAGAGATGGAAAAATAAATTAATAGGTCCGAGAACAAACCAAAATATGTGACATCATTGAGAGTGAAAATGTTAAAATGGCTATGGGCTGGACACACTGCAAGAAGGACAGATCAAAGATGGACAAAGGTAGTTATTGAATGGATCCCAACAGATGAAAAAGACCTAGAAGATGACCACATGGAAGATGGGAAGATTAAATCATACAATTTTGTAGGCATGACATGGAAAAGAGAAGCTGTAGATCAAAGCAAGTGGAAACATCTATGGAGGCCTTCATCCAGTAATGGATCAATATATGGTGATGGTGATATACACTCACCTAAAGGATTATTAGGAACACCATAGTAATACTGTGTTTGACCCCCTTTCGCCTTCAGAACTGCCTTAATTCTACGTGGCATTGATTCAACAAGGTGCTGAAAGCATTCTTTAGAAATGTTGGCCCATATTGATAGGATAGCATCTTGCAGTTGATGGAGATTTGTGGGATGCACATCCAGGGCACGAAGCTCCCGTTCCACCACATCCCAAAGATGCTCTATTGGGTTGAGATCTGGTGACTGTGGGGGCCAGTTTAGTACAGTGAACTCATTGTCATGTTCAAGAAACCAATTTGAAATGATTCGACCTTTGTGACATGGTGCATTATCCTGCTGGAAGTAGCCATCAGAGGATGGGTACATGGTGGTCATAAAGGGATGGACATGGTCAGAAACAATGCTCAGGTAGGCCGTGGCATTTAAACGATGCCCAATTGGCACTAAGGGGCCTAAAGTGTGCCAAGAAAACATCCCCCACACCATTACACCACCACCACCAGCCTGCACAGTGGTAACAAGGCATGATGGATCCATGTTCTCATTCTGTTTACGCCAAATTCTGACTCTACCATCTGAATGTCTCAACAGAAATCGAGACTCATCAGACCAGGCAACATTTTTCCAGTCTTCAACTGTCCAATTTTGGTGAGCTTGTGCAAATTGTAGCCTCTTTTTCCTATTTGTAGTGGAGATGAGTGGTACCCGGTGGGGTCTTCTGCTGTTGTAGCCCGTCCGCCTCAAGGTTGTACGTGTTGTGGCTTCACAAATGCTTTGCTGCATACCTTGGTTGTAACGAGTGCTTATTTCAGTCAAAGTTGCTCTTCTATCAGCTTGAATCAGTCGGCCCATTCTCCTCTGACCTCTAGCATCAACAAGGCATTTTCGCCCACAGGACTGCCGCATACTGGATGTTTTTCCCTTTTCACACCATTCTTTGTAAACCCTAGAAATGGTTGTGCGTGAAAATCCCAGTAACTGAGCAGATTGTGAAATACTCAGACCGGCCCGTCTGGCACCAACAACCATGCCATGCTCAAAATTGCTTAAATCACCTTTCTTTCCCATTCAGACATTCAGTTTGGAGTTCAGGAGATTGTCTTGACCAGGACCACACCCCTAAATGCATTGAAGCAACTGCCATGTGATTGGTTGGTTAGATAATTGCATTAATGAGAAATTGAACAGGTGTTCCTAATAATCCTTTAGGTGAGTGTATATACAGTAGACTCTTGATTATCCACACTAATGACAGGGAAGACTACCACGTATAATCTAGAATTGTGGATAATACAAAAATATACATTTTCCATAAATCTATTTGACAAAAAGCATTTATATATATATATATATATATATATATATATATATATATATATATATAGTAAAACATAATTATACATATATAATTTATATATTTATATATAAATTATGTTTAACCATTTAAATTAACAATACATAGCATTTATGAAAAAATATAAATCCTGTCGATATTCCACGATTTACAAATATTATAATTAAATGTAATAATGTACTTAAGAATACAACTCTGAAGCAGCTAGTCGAGTAACTGCTTCTCGTCTGATGACACTGTCACACACTGCACTGTCAGATTCCTGAAATAAAATCTCTTCTACTTGATTAGCTTTAAAATGTTGCTAATGGAGCTGCTCCAGACTGCTTTTGTGTCTCTGTGAGAAAATATCTGTGTTCTAAAACAATCCAAGTTATTGAATCTGCAGATTCTCTTCTCATGCACTTGTTATGCTTATCTGGATATTTACAAGGTTATAGGTTCCCCTGTTTGAAGGGATATCATTTTTAGTAATGAATAATCTTGTTTTATTGTAAAAGTCTTATATTTGTATATATCGGTTAATCCGCAAACCGGACACAGCTAATTGAGAGTCTACTGTAAATATGTATACAGATCCTGAGATACAACTGGGTCTGCCTGCACAGGTGGCAAATCGGCAGGATAATGCCACACACCTGTTGCTGATTGGGGTGGGGTTCCTATATAAGGAAGTGTTTGGCTTTAGTGTGGTGAGGGAAGTTTAGGAGATATAACAAAATCCTGTACTTGGTCTATGTATTATTTGCTAGTGTATTGACTATTGTTTGTTTGAAAACCCTCTTTGTGTACTGACTTTTTGCTATGTGACCCGGATTATGAACATTGTTTAAACCCCAAAATAAAGAATAGGCAGTTGCTCTGCTCATGATGTAAAATCTTGTATTGGTGTATGTCCATTCTTATAGTGCAGAAGGGTCCGAAAAATAGGGAATAACTTAAAAGGCACAGAACAAGGCTGTTTTCCTTCAATGTACACTCACATCAGAATGTATTAATTCTCAAACACTGAATCACATTAGGTCAGCACAGTAGATATTTCTCTCATTCATCGTGGTAGCACATGGATCGCTCAATTGTGCTGTGCTCTAACTCATTTCCATTCCATCCTATGGTGTGTGAAGAGCAATAAATGGAGCGAGTGTTTTGTGGATTAAAGATTTTTGAGTGCTGTTCTCTGTCCTTTCTCTCCTAAGATCCTTGGACAGACAGTGACTGCAATATCTCTTTAAAAAATAATTGTTAGAAAGCCCCAGAAGATCACAGAGATGTAGGAAGGAGGAGAGCTGCGCTGGCCCTCAAAGTCGCTAATGAAGGGCAAGTTCACAGTACAGAACTACCTTAAAGGCCAGACTCTCAGCATGGGTTACAGTGTTAAGGACTGCATGGCTACCAACTGCCCTTGTTATAGTATGTACTCATTCTTTGCCACTGTTATAGCCAAGCACAACCCTTGTGCAGTCGCTGAAATAAATTCATTACACATAATATTATAACAAAACGTCCACTGTTGACTTGAAATAATGTATCCATCACTCTTATTCAATTTAGTATAGACCGTGACAAAAAGACCAAGACAAATCCATGCACCTTCATCTTCAGCCACAACCCCCAAAACCAGAAATGATTATTAAATTATATATTATACTTATATAGATTTGTCTAAACTTACAACTGAATACTATTTAGCCCAAAGTCATATATTTCAAGAAATTGATTACTTATTTGTTTTTGTAATGGTAAATTTAAATGATACATAATGTTATTGTTCAGATGCAACCCTGAGTGCCTGAAAGTAATCACCAAAGACATTGATGCTAGAAGTGCAGATATTGAGGTACAGCCAACACTATGACTGCACAGTACACTCCGCTGAATGATCACTGTCAGGATGTTGGTGGCTACTTTCTGTTTAAGGGATTCGGGGTTAGGTGCCTAACCTGATATTCACTTGCACTTCCAAGGTAGCCACCAAAGGTAATGGAAATGAATACTCATGCCATTGTGTGAAAAGCAGTTAAATCGTGAGGGGAATATAGCTACGGAGCATCAAAAACCCTTTAAATAGGCCCATGATGTTGGCAGGCCTTGAGTTCAGTGTGACAATGCGTGCCCAAGCAGGAGGAGAGCAAGACAATCAATAGCCAAGTTCACCATGTCTACAATCCAAAGTGCCAGACACTGCTTGGAGAGGGAATGACCCAGGGTCCAAACACCATGGTAGACAAAAAGGTGCTCGAGGTGATCCCGGAATCTCATCCTTTCAATGTAGCAACTGAATGCCAGGGCCGGGCAGTGTATTCAATCACTAAATACACTTCTCAGATGTGTAAAAGGCTGGGATCCACCACAGCGGGATTCTGGAACCATCGCCAGCAAATGACAGTGCATACATTTCACTTTTGCATTTTGTAGAGGCAAAAAACAGCAAAACCACATTCTTCATTAACCATGGTGTGAAGAGGATTGAACAGGGCCATGGTAAGGGTATCTAGCAGTACATCAAGGCACCGAGCAGGGCGGCTGACCACATTAGGAGGGTGGAGCCATCCAGCTCATTCAATTGACTATGTTGCCATGAAGTGGGCTCCCGAGAACGAGAGTGAGGAGGACCCTGCAAAGTGGGAACTATGATGTTACTGTGAGTAAAACCAAATGCTCCAAGGCCAGCAAGGGGCCTTCAGGAGGAAATTTACACTGGCAATACAGGCCTAGCCATAAGCAGATCAGGGCAGACCTGGCCAGGGCTCAACCACAGAAGAGATACACATCAGAAGACAGAAGACAAACAGACATGCAAATGGTCAAGTGAGCTTGGGAGAAAAGAAATACGAGGTGAGTACAACCCTATAAGAAAAAGAGACAAGCTAGAGAAAAAACATGATGTGTGTACAGGGCAGGCCTGGGAGACAGAAGTGTTGTTATACAACGCTAAGTAACTGCTCCTCTAGTAGCGATTTCCCATACCTTTGGTGGCTGTTTGACTTGAAAGGGAACCAATTTTTTAAATAACATAAATAAACCAAGCTATTTTAGTATTTCATCTAAACATAAATCAATTAATTGTGAAGTGATTTTAGAAAAAATATATTATCTCACAACTTGTCATAATGTTGTGTGTTCTGCTACACCTGGTCTAATATCTTTCTCGAGATCTGCCAAGAAAAAGATGGACAGAGGAGATGTAATAGAGCCCACACGATCTCTCCCCCACACAAAATGCTAGTCATCACACATATAACAGTATCCTTTTCCTAGAATAAATAATAAAAAATCCTCAGATATCACAACTGTAGAGAAGACTAAAGAGTTACATTAATAGTTTATATGGACTTTGCTCAAACTGCTGTGAGCTTATCACTCAATGAACTCAGTTCAATGTCACTTGAGTGTTTTAATAATTGTATTGCTCAAGACTGGAGTTATTGTTTTTATGAATAAAAAACAAAACTGAAATTAAATGAAATTAATGATGATTACACTGTAAGAAAAACACATTTGAAGAAGCTGTCATTTTTGGTAACAAAAAGGATAAAAGGAAACATATCTCCATATAGTCTGGTCACTACTACAACATTTCTGGACAATCTGTGCAAAATATGTTTCACTGGTGAATAGCAACTCATAAAATGAATAAAAATTAATACATGGAAGAGTCAAACTAAAACCAAGCCATCCTTACCGTATGAGAATGTAGTCACTGTCAGACTTCTAAAGCATGCCTTTTCGACCAGTAAGAGAAAATTAATCTTACAGCAGTCTGGTATGCAGGTTTTTTTTTTTTAGTGCAGAAAGCCAGATGATTGTTTTCCCTGTTGTACATAAAGATGGGCCTTAAGAACACATGGGATTCATTTTAAAGCATTGTTTTAACTTTTCAATGTAGATTTATGTATGTATATATATGTATGTGTGCTTGTGAGTCTGTATGATGTATGTGTTATGAGCAATAGAATTTATATGGACAATCTTATTTGTATTAATGAACAAACACTAAAAATAATAGAACTAGAAACCATTTCACATCTCTCAGCAATGCTTCAGGAAATCAGATGAAAATAACAGACATTGAAAGGTTATCAGGTTATGCTCCCACTATTGTCCTTGCCGTCTTAAAATCTATGGAAAATTACAAAAAATCATGAGCTGGGGCTACATAAAAAACAAAACAAGCACTTGGTTACAATGCATCTAAAAGGTCTATATAGGTTATTGATTTTAATAATTGTACCATCATCAAACTAAATGATTTTTAAACATTACTGCATTTCTTGTTGTGCTGTACAATACACACCACATGCACATACCTACACACACACACACACACACACACACACACACGCACACACACACATATATATATATATATATAACATTACATACAAAAAAAATGAATGGAAATTAAATATTTCCTCTCCTTCAGAGATTTTGGGTCAGGTGATATTTCGACACAGTGTGAGTGTAAGTAATAGTTGAACACCAAATTTTTAAAAGTAAACTCAGCGCTGCAGGCTAAAGCAAAACATTTATGTCTGCCAAACTACACACTGCTAGCTCACAATCTGTTCCATGTGGATATCTGAATAATAACAGAAGGGAATGGCTAGTGATCCTGAAGAGACCTGGCTCACAGCCTGTCAAATATTTAATTTTGCTTCCACTTTTTACAATTACTATAGGAAATAAATTTCCCCTCATTTTGCTTTATCTGAAAAAAGAAAAACTCCTCCCCCTTTCCTTTCCAGCCCGAGATTGCAATAATTATCTGATTCACTGCTTCCATTAATGTTCCCTGTTTGAAGCCACGCTCTTCAAGGTGTTCAGCCTTCTACAATTTCATTTCTTGCCGGAGCATTTTAGATGTCAAAGAATTTAAATTTCATAATTAATCAAAAATATGTCCCTGTGGACACTAATTCTGTCCCCTTCACCATCAGTGCATTTTCTCTGCATATTTAAAACCACACGGATAGCGTAAGATCTTTATTAGCATACTTACATGTTTCCACAGACAGGCTATTGCATGTTGTCATTTTACTTAACCTTTCCTTCCCTCTAATGAACATAATTGCTTCAAAATGTAAAAGAGGCGCTTACTTTGTTTATTATGTTGCATCTAGGGAGGCAATAAACATAAATATTGTCAGTCATCTGACTATGGTGATGATCATGACTGCTGTTGACTGAGAGTGAACACAATAGGGGGATCACTGTTACAATCATCCTGAAAAACAAAGGTCTGAGAGGCTGCACTTGTGACAAAGCACAGCCCCCCAAGGTCAAGACGTTAACATAAATTCTGGAATAATTAAATATCTCCGTCAAAGCTCAACTACAGCTTTTCCAGTTACATGCCCATTGTCCAGTGCAATCAGTCTTTATTTATGATTCTGGATTATATTTAATTCCATTTGTGCATGGCAGAGCATTCCAGTTTAGTTTAGCTACGATGTATTTAATAACTATGTCTACTGTCTTAATTACCCCATAAAGCTGCGTTCCATTGGCATTTGACCCTCTCTAGCATTCCAGAGAAACTGCAGGACCATGATAATTACCAACCGACTGTGAGAAAATTAAACAAAAAGGTCTAACTTTCAAACCACTGTTTTAAACAATCTATTACATCTCGGGAATAAATCATTGATGAAATAGCTTACTTAACAGGAAAATAGTAATTCTGCGGTGGAGCATTTCCATTTGCGTGATCATGTAAAGAATATTAAATGTGCTTCAGCTCATAAACCTGACGTGCCTGCCTCAAGTATACGTTCTAGCATTTGCAAAAGGTAACAGATGTAAATGCATTTTCAAGGCAATCAGAGCCTTTCAGAATTTCTTTCTTTTAAGATAAATATTGGACAAAACAGAACCGCAAAATGCAGTGAAAAAAGCACACCACTTATCATCTGGTTTCATAGTTAAAACTAAGTGTATATACACAGTCCTTTACAAATACACCAACACACACAACACACACAGGAGTGCTGCTCTATATTAATAATGGTGTCACTGTTTTACTGCCATGGCCAACAGTGCCTGAGCTGGGAGGCTCTAATTTGATCTGTCTGCTGCAAATGTCAGCTTCTCTTTCTATCTACATACTTCAGTGCTGGAAAGTGACACTTTTGACAAATTTACCAGCAACCAAGAAGAATTTTTAGATCATAGGAATCGTGATATTTCTTTCTTTCAGCATCTGGATGCTTTACTGTGGTGGCAGCATGCAGTATGAGAAATATCCGGTATAATTAGTGATATATCTCTTAGGATCTTAATATACAAACTCCAGTACTGTGCTTTATAATATGTGAATAACATTCTCACACATCCTTTATCTTATACAACCATTTACACATGACTAATGCTTTGTGTGTGTGTAATTGATGTATTTATTTATAGTGATGTAAACTGTATATATATATATATATATATATATATATATATATATACACACACACACACACACACACACACATATATATATATATCTCAAATGTCAGTTCTGTAAAACTGGTTTGATAATGATGTATTCAACTTAGTGCATACTTAGTATAAATGAGACACTTTAAAGGAGACAATAACATTATAGATTGTGGTAAGAGTTAAATCAATAGACTTTATAAAGCGAAACAAGAAACCCACCAGATATTTTAACACAGACATCGAAAGCCAAGAAAACAAATTAGGCTGGTGATGTAGGGGATGTAGGTCTCGGGTCAGAAAGTGGTCATTATTGTGGCAGAAAACACTGTGCTGCGAGCGAACAGGAGATGTAAATGTATCCTCAGACAGCTCTGTCCCTGCTTTTTTTTTTTTCTCCTCGGCGGAACCCAAAAGGTATGAATCTCATAAAGCACAATCCTGTGTGAGAGAGAATGGCATGTTTATGTAGCGCTTTTATCTTGTGCTCTCTATAATCACCCTGCGATATCAAAGGAGAGCATCATTGCAAATTGCCACGCGGTGCCCGAATCCTGCAAAAGCCAAAGGCAGCTTTGCAGACAGCTTTCCGATTCATCCGGTGCTTTTGTCACCCACCCTTCCACTGAGCCTTCTCCAGTGCTGTTATACCCCGGGTGCTGGCTTATTTTCATATCGCAGCCCCTGCTACTTGATCCCGCTTCATCTCCTTCATGGGCCTAGACATTTGTTGGGCCTATTAGCCCAGCAGGAGCCTTATCATATTTTCCATCAGAGGCTGCTGGAGACGTCAAGAAATGGAAATGCTGTGCAGTGTTGTTTCCTCCCTCTCTAGTACAATCTTCCCCCCTCTCCAGATACTCACAAAACGTTTGGATCCCGTGCCCTCCTATGACTCGCCACTGAGATCTCTTTAAAAACGTCTAGCTTTGCCATCTGTACCAATAACACCACAAAGGCTTAGGCATGATTAGGTTGTCAAGATTTATTAAGTTAAAAAGTATCAAAGTTTCCTTCGGCAACCTCTGACCCTTTAAGAACCCACCTCCTTTTCAATCTCTCCCTCCCTCCCTGAGTAGCACCACCTCCAATTTGATCCAGTTGACCTTGACCACTGTGCACTCATAGTGAACACTAATGAATTTGGGCCAATTCATCATGAAACTCCAAATTTAATCAAGCTGACATACTAGGGCAAGGCGGGCTGTGATTACCTCCGAAAGTTTTCCATAATCTGGTCATTTTTGGTAAATTCCTTGGGGTGGGGTTCTCGGCGTGTAAATTAGAACAACAAGTCCACATCAACAATAAACAGAAATGTGTTTTGTGTAGGTTATCTTAGTTTATAACGCCATCATACACAATAGTCATAAGGCTAGGAGAAAGGCTGCAAATGAAAGGAGACAGCTGCAGCCATTTTGCTCATTTGGATGCTGGTAGCTTATTGACAGCTGAGAGATCCCACACAGATTTATTCTTAAACCTTCTCAGAGTTCAAAATAAGTTTTACAGTTGCACCCTCTCTGCTAACAACACAGCAAATAGTTCAAACTCTCTTTCTCTGTCTCTATTGTTTTTTGTTTAAGTGAGGAGCACTTTAATAATGACTGTAATAAACAAACGTTACCTGTGGCTTTCTGTAGCTCAATTGTAATAGTCTCCATACAAAACCTCTCTGATCAGTAAGTTCAGAATGGTTCTACCTACTGTTCTGGCACCTTTTGCTTCATGTCTATGACTTTTGTTAACATAAAGTTCGATGGAGAGACAATAATAACAAGAAAAAGGGATGCATAATTGATAACAAGTGTATTTCTCTTATCCAGGAATTAAGTGAAACACTAGATTATATGAATTATAAGAAACACACTGAACTGCATTTATTTCCCTGTGTGTCTGTGTAAACAAGGTCACTGTCCCATGGTCTTACTGTGCTGCGGTACTGTGCTATAGTTCAACCCTGATAGCCATTTTATAACATAATATAACATTTGTTACACGCTATGTCCAGATCACATGCAACTCATATGATTTTCAGTTATTTAAATCAGATGCTCTGTTCGTCTCTGCAACAGTACAATGTAACACTGGAAAAACTAATTAAAAAAAATAAAATAAAAATAAAAATATATATATATATATAAGTAAAGGATATTGTTTAACATGTGCTCTGTCCTGCAATTTTACAAAGCCTGGCACCAGAAATCATTAAACTACACATTATGAGCACTCAGTGTTAGTACCCTTTGTGTGAACATAGATGTTCATCTTTTTTAAGCCTTAACCAACAACATAACTTTTACGACATTAGCCCTGTGATCTCAAAGCCTTCGTTTTACACCTTATTCCAAATTAGGTGCCAATTAGTGCCAGATGGTGTGGTACTGATCGTGTGAGGTATATTTCTTTGCACATGTTGAAACCACCACCACTGCCTCAGCGAACGCTGTTTGCTTGTCGCTGGGTTGCCACGGTCTTGGCCGACGTGAAAGTCCACTAGAGAAAGCAGAGTGAGAAATCATGGGGCAATTCTGTCTGTATTTCAAATTATTTTTTTTCCGTACATATTGTCTCCACTTTATGACATACCAGCTCACAGGGAAGACGCTCATGAATAACGGAAGAAATTAGAGGAGACGATAGGGGGTGGGGGATGGGAAGAGGGGGCTGGGGGAAGGAGGCTGTTCGTAGGTTCATATGAGAAAAATATCCATATCAATTGCCTTCCACCCTTTACAGTAATTCAAGTTAAAATTGCTATGCACATCAGTTCTAAAATGGGTTTCACTACACTGAAAACAATGTCAGGGCTCCGTTCTAGTTTATTTTTCGTGTAAAAGTCTGGTGATCTCATCTCAGCTCTGAGCAGATGATTTGGCTGTGTGATTGATATACCTATATCCAGGTGATGGTTTGTAAAGACTATATGGCCAATGTGTATTTTCAAGATATGGTGTGGTGAAGCTGATAGTGCTACGCCTTTAAATGTGCAAGTTTTCTGTATTCTGAGGGAAGAAAACACATCATAATTTACCCAATCACAAAAACAACATGCAGAAAAAATTACAATAAAAAATCTTTAGAACCTTTGTGAAGATCAGTCGTTTTATTTCCCAGTGACTTGCAATCAGCCATGTTTTTCTGACAAAACATGCTATAGTGTCAATTGTACCTTTAGCTCTATTGACAGTTTAGCATTATTACAATAATAGAAATTAATAACCTTCCTGCTGGTCCTCTTGTTCATTTAATACGTACTATAGCATCTTGGAATACACCTACTTTAACCAAATCGTGAGCTTCAGAATAAACAGAAACTGCAGCCATACAAGAGAACCCCTGCCTCTTCAAGCAGGATTGGAATCGGTGGTGTTCACAGTGAAATTTAAAACTGCACTGCTTAGTTAACAATCCCTGTATTTGTACCACGCCAGCGCCAGAGGAAGATTGATGATTGCGATTGTGAGATTTATCCTGTAATGTTTACAATAAGATTCCTGAGCTAAAGCCTGGTTGGTCACATCACACTGCCCAGAAAAGGCTGCCTGACTTGCCAGGGTAATTTGTTCTGATGCAGTAAATAACTAGGCATAATGAAAATACCCCTGATGTATTCAGAGTCCTGATTGATGCTATGTGAGATACAGCTAAAGCAGAGCACTTCCTATCACACATTTACATACACAAACCAGCAAAGGGAGCATTACAATACGGGCAGCTGCTGGGGGTCTACACAATTTTAAAGCAGTTATGAATTACTGTTGACCTCCATGGCCCCTCATGGAAGCATGCTAGACTGAGGCATATTGAAAGTCATCAGTCTGAAGCAGTCATTCTTTTTAGTATGATGTGTTTGAGGTGGGGGGAGGGGAAGGATTGCCATCACTGGGAAAAACAACAACAAAAAAACATTAGTGCAATAGCATGATATTTGTGGGGCACATTGGAGCAAGACAAATAAAAATGCATGCTGCAGTAACACACCACAATGTCCTGTATAGAATAGCATGTGAACACACCTTAGGCTTTAATAAAGGACAAATTAAGTACCCTGTGTGGAGACAAACACCTGACTTCATATATATATATATATATATATATATATATATATATGAAGTCAGGTGTTTGTCTCCACACAGGGTACTTAATTTGGGGGGAAATACAATAATTTGCTAAATATCTTACTATCTATATATACATGTGTGTGTATAAAAACAAGGTCCACTCGAGTTGATGTATATGGTGATATGAACATTTTAAGTGGCTTTAATTGCCATCCTCAAGCTGTCTTTGAAATGCTGTCTGAAAAGAATCATGGAAACCAGTACAGTCTACAGCAAGAAGACTTGAAATAAATTGCATATATATTAATTAACATTATCTATATATATATATATATATATATAGATAATGTTAATTAATATATATGCAATTTATTAACATTATCTATATATATATATATATATATATATATATATATATATATATAGATAATGTTAATTAATATATATGCAATTTATTTCAAGTCTTCTTGCTGTAGACTGTACTGGTTTCCATGATTCTTTTCAGACAGCATTTCAAAGACAGCTTGAGGATGGCAATTAAAGCCACTTAAAATGTTCATATCACCATATACATCAACTCGAGTGGACCTTGTTTTTATACACACACATGTATATATAGATAGTAAGATATTTAGCAAATTATTGTATTTCCCCCCAAATTATGTAAAATATCAATTTGTAGGCCTGCGATATAGTGCAAATTTCTACCAGAGAGGTATTACATTAATGGTTTTTCAATCAACAGCACAGCCTGACACCACATAAAAATTTATGCAAAGTTCAGACCTGTCAGGGCCTTTAATCAGGACTATTCATTAGACCCCTGCTTTCAGTGACGTTAGCCACTGCCTTTATTGTGAGCACTGACTTGGCAATCTCAGGGAAAAAAAGGACAATGAAAGGTTACTAGGGATGAAAGCTTGAATGCTACTCACTCATGTTTCCTTTACAGACATCTCTTCAATAATTAACCAAGGGTTTTCTTTGGCCTTTTAGACCTTTGAAGTGCATATCAAACATATCTCTTAGTACATATTTTACTAATATTATTTCATTTCTCTTCTCTCAAGTGGAATCCTACAATACTAACGGTGTAGTTTCTAATAAAGAAACAAACAGAAGCATGGACGTAATAGAAAGACTGCTACCACAAGAATGTTTAGTGCCTACACAGGAATGAAAGAAAATAGAGCTCAGCAATTATTCTTACTTAACATATAAGACAAAAAAGAGAGTGAGAGACAGAGGGGGAGAGGGAGAGGGAGAAAGAGAGAGAGACAGAGAGAGAGAGGATACATTTAACATGTTCCAGGATGGCAATCAAAAATTCATTGTTTCCTGGATGCGCACAATAGGTGTTGCGGGAAACTGCTATTAATAACAAAGGTTTTAGGAAAAGCAATATTTGCAGCACTCTAGATTTAACACAATTAAGCACAAGTTTTATTTATCTCAAAAGCAAAACAAGTGCATAATGCATAGGTATAGTACTACTACACTATAAAGCTACTCATGCACACTAACAAATTGCTTATTTCAAAATATCTGGTTGGCTCATAAGTGACATAAATGCTCTCATACAAAATCATCATGGAAACATCTGATTTGATTTGCATACAGGGTGTTTCCCCCTGCCCCCTCCACAGTTCACAGACTGCTGGACTGCGATTTGCACATGTCTGCAGGATTCCCTAGCAAAATCTTGTTCGTGTGATTCTCTTTCAAAGATTTATTTTATTATTATTATTTCTTTACAAGTAATAATAATTCTGTCTAACTTGTTGACTGTTCGTGATTGGAAGAACTGTGTGAATATTTTCCATAATCTTTCTTTGCTTATTATTTAAAAATCATACAAAAATGTTTTGTAATATAGAGCATAACACACATCCCATGTATGTTTATGCATACAAGTTGATTCTTTAGGTCTAACTATACAAACTGCTATTACATATTGTTTATACACATCAAGATTTGACCAGTATTTGCTTTCTTCATTCTGCACATCACAGAATGGCTTAGTACTATAACCTAGTTTAGTGTAAAGATTTATTCCATTCCTAATGCAAATTGTAAGTTTATGTTTTATCTAATTGAGTTTCTCATTAGATTTTACTGAAATATTGCTTGTATTCTAAAACCAGGATGGGCACAAAATGTAATGCCTGGCGAACTGGCTGATTTCACAAAAGGTTTGGCAATGAGCCGGACATTTGTGAAGCATGTTATTCACAACAGCTTGTTTTATATTATACAAAAATTAAAAATAACACCCAATACCCAAATTTATGGGGTATCTATTCACAGTTCACAGTTTACAGTAAAGTAAAGATTATTTTATTTTGTTATACATTTAGGATTTTAACAGGAACCTAAAACAGAGCTAAAACAAAGCAAAAGTAATCTAAACTACAATAATGTTATTCTGTACCCTGACAGAAAGGAAAACCCTTTTCATTAAACAAAACAGAGAATTGCAGTGAATGTTGTTTTTCTTTTGTTGTTGAAGGAATATTTGACCCCATGTTGTTTTAAGGTTCTGAATTAAAGATTATATTTGAGATTATGGATGTGCTCAGGTTCATTGACAATATCTTAATTTAAAGATTTAACATAGCGATGATGTTAGAGGAGTGTGTAATTTTCTACACACAGATGTACTAAATCTAAATCCACAGCTGTGTTGTGCTACCAAAGTTTGGAAATTGATAGGGTCTGCTCATAGGAAAGTAGTCATTATAACATACAACTCACACGTTTGGTGCCTTCTTCATTGCTATAAACACTTTATTAATTATTGTTGTTTTGTTAGAGATGTTGATTTAAAAATAATCAAAATCACTAAGGTGATGACGTGCACCTTCAGAAAAAGTTCCAAGTCTTGGAAAAATTACATTTTACAGCACAATTACATGCACCATGTAAATCCATAAATACATACATACATGTGTATGTGAATATAAGTGAAATATGAACACATACCCTCCTGTTTTGAAATCTAAAACAAAGAAAAAATAAAATATTTAATGTTTCTTATCGAAAAACATTAAGGACTCTAAAGAAAAACAAGAAGTAAGGTATTAATAAAAACTCCATGTGCGATACGTCATTATTTCTCATCAGGATACTGACTTGTCACATTTAAAATGCTTTGTATATGTTGATAAAGCACACAAACACATCCTTAGGTTAGGGCTGAAAATCTGGAAATAGCACTGAGACGCAGGCATGTGCCAGGAATGTGTATATTAAAAGCATGCTTTAATCTTAGCTATTAATCATCAGGAACCCTGTCACTTAGTGGCAAGGATACAGTTTGATTAAAATGTGGTCTCTTCCAAATCCCACAATTAGGCTTTGCAAACCACATTGGTAGTATTTCAAATTTTCTGAGATTAATTTGTGTTTAACTTTCTTATTTTTTTTCAGTATTGGTTAACACAGTATACAAACTATTTAAAATGACTTGCTTCATGTTCCCTCTTGAATAGTGTCGATACATCCTATTACAAAGAAACTCAGCTCTATATTGCTGTAAATGATTAGGCCATACAATCAAGAATAGATAAACCTCAATTACTTTTAAATATTATCTATATGTACATACCTTATAGCTTAATATTCCATAGCTGCATGGGAATTACTTGGGGAAATGAATGCTCTAAGATGGGCAATGACAATGCAGGGGAAGTCAGTATCCGCAGTCCGCAACAATCCCATGATTCCATCTGAGACAATCATTTAATGTATCATTCATAATGCTAGACTGCCACTGTCCTACCCCTTCATTTTCTTCAGTTTCGCTGTTCCGTGAATGAGAAACTAGCAAATACTCCCCATTGCCACATTCTGGGCTCATCATTCACGGCTAAGATTTTTTCTCAAATGTTTCAGATAGAGAAAAAATAAAGCACGCCGAAACATGCCCCCCCACCCCCCACACACACCATCAACAGATGGCAAGTCACCTCAAATACAGAATATAAAGATTTATTAAAAATACGTTTATTTTCCTTTGCTGTTTTCTGCTTTAAGTAATACCAAAAGGCTTCTAGATATTGGAACACAGAAAATATAGACTATTTTCCTGATTATTATTCTTTTACTTTTGCTATGTTTTTATGATTATAAATAGGGTATAATAGCTTATACTATTAAATGTAATAAAAATGTATACCAGTGGCTTCTTTTTAATTACTGACATACCTGTAGACAAAGCACAAGACATAAAATAAAGAATTAATATGGATTAAACTACACCCCGATATATTTATGTTTAAAATATGTACCTTTTGTACATAACTTGCTTATTAGTGTCTTGAAGTTGGAGTAAGATATATGGTTTCAGTTCTGTATAGCATTAAGGTTATTTTAAACAGACCAGAGTTCATATTGATTTGAACCATCTCAATTTCTATAATAATATGCAACAACATATGAAATGTATGCAATCATCAATTAGTTGACCTGTTGTTAATGAATCCTTCTTTCTTCGAATGGACAAAAATGATTCTCCATCTTAAAACCTAATCACTGATAGCCATTAAATGTAGGTGCTAGATATTGCTTGAGGTAGAACTGATTATCATAGTGAATGAAATACTTGTTTGGCTCATTCCCAAGGGGCAAAAAGTCATTCTTCAAGGTGATGCATTTCAGTAGAGGAATACATTTACAATTGAAGGGAGTTAAATATACATGTGAACTCCCAGCGAGCCAGAACTGAGTTTTTGCCCATGTATATTTACAATAATAGGGACTGACTCTTCCCTTATCTGTGGAAGGTAAACACTGACATGGATGGTTGAATTTCGCAACACAAGGCCTTCATTTACAACTCTAATGTGGCAGGTATATCATAGATTCTTAAAATATATTTAGGATTCAACGCAGTGAATGGACTTAAACAGTCTTGTATGTCATGCCAGGTTCATGAGAGAACTACATGAAAAAAAGATAAGCTTTGCTGAATTAAAGGTCAGGTTTGCGATTGAAATTAACTTCTCAATTCAATTCTCATTTACAGAGGAAGGAGCAATCAGATAAACATTTGAAATCCTGCACCGATTTAAGGCAAAAGAGGAAAATCCACATAATGATTTGACAGACAAAATCCTCTTTTGTCCAACTAAGAATCTGTATTGTGAAAGAAAAAAAAATACAATTTATAAAATTATCACGTTATCTGGAAATCCATCCCACATGCAAGGTGAAATGCAGCAGCAAACCTTATTTTCGAACTGTGAAAACATAAAGTCGTGATTTAAGTAGATATCTGACTAAGCCTTGTTTCTTTATTTTGGAAAAAGAAAAAAAAAGAAAAATTAAACATGGAGCTCAATTTAATGTATCATTAAAGTCATTTAGAAGACCTAAGCATAACATTATCATTAAACAGATCTCATGAATAGAGTATAACATACAATACCAAACTACCCCCCCAAAAAAGAAGTTGAAAGGCATTATAACAGGACAGGAATATACTAGACAGCTAGATGAGTTACCAAAAAGTAAATGAAGTAAATCAGTGTATATCTACATTATTATTTTTTATTAACATTAATAGGAGACCATACCTATATACACACTACAATCCATTGTACTCATATGATCCACAATCATATCTTATCATATAATATTTCTGGACAAATATGCAAGTTCATGGGCAAACAGCAGTTTGGAGGGACATTTTTTCACATCAGAGAAGACGGCTGCACAGCTAAAGGTTTAAGGGCTCATATTTAGACAAGATTACTATAATTGATCTATTTGCCAAGGGACTTTTTTTTAAATACATAATTACCAAAATGTAAATGTTAATTACAAATGAACTAACTATTCAGAAATGGTTAGTTTTATGAGTTTTTTAAATGAAGTGCCGGTATAATAAAAAAGGGGCGGGGTTATGCCTATATCAGATTTATGGCCTGAGTCAAGAAATCAGCTAAATTAACTTTCTAATACTGAACTCAACCTTTAACATTTCGCAACCTCTAAACCCCACCTGCTTCCTTCTTACATTTCTCCTCATTTCATTAGTGGCCATTGCGGACAAAAAGGTTTCAGGATCATTGAAGAAAAGGCCTCTATATGTGTTGATATTACATCAATGTGAGATAAATATTTAAATAAAGACATTTGCTATTTCTGAAAGACAATAATGGACAATTCTTCATCAGGAACATTTCATTTACATATAGTCTGTGGGATCCAAAGAAGCAGTGACTCCAAATTTGGCATTTACACCTTAGTCTTTGGTTTACACCAGACTCAAACTATTATATAGATATGTTCTTTTGTACATTAAAGTGTCTTTCACTGTTTCTTTTTAAACTGTTTAAATGATTTACAAGATTCTTTTGAAATATGTTTGTCATACAATATGAAAATGTGTATTTAATACTTGTTTAAAGTAAAATTAAATCATTACAAATCTATATTAAGTTTATTCTTGCAGCTCAAGATGTATTTTTCATTTGTAAAAAGTCATATCACTCTGGGTGAACAAGTAACGTTGAAATCACATAAATACCTAAGTACTTTTTAATATTTACAGTAAGTCAGTCTGTACAGATGATATATCCTTTTAGCACACGCTACTGGTGTCATCTTCTGCTGGGGCTTTGATAGAAAAATACAAGTAAAATAAAGTGTTAAGTAACCAAACTTGAAAGCTGGCTAGCTTCCACTCCAAGCATTTTTGAAGTTGACAGAAATGGACGCAATGTCTTGGAATTCCGATGATTTATGCAACCTTCAAGATTTCAATAATTCATATTGTAACAAAAAAGACGAAGAATTTAACTGGAATTTAAACTATGGAAATATTTAACTTCAGTAAGTTAAAAACTAATATACTGTTGATTGTAAATGTGATTTGTAGTCACAACATTCTTTCCTATACAAATTATGCTCCTGCATAATCAGTAACATGTTAATTGTGTCTAAACCCTATTGTATTATGTTAATTTCAGTTAATTTCATTTCAGCTTTTAAAGAGCATAGTCAGGAAAATACAATACATATATTTCCAGATTTCTTCCTAAGTACAAACCTTATCACCCTGTCTAGCAAATGTGTATAACGTATCATATTTCTATTTACAATATTTACTGTTAACAGCATATAGGAAATCAAGCAACACCTCCAGATCTGTATTATCAAACAAAATCAGTTATGCACTAGTGCAGAATACCATACTTTAAAATACTTATTAGGATTTGTAAACCCTTCTTCAATCTTTCAATTGGGGCTTCTTGTGAAAATAGCTCATAATAACAGGAATTGAAATATTCAAATTATATTTTTTAATATTTTAAAAGAATCTATAAGCTAATTACATTATTGCCACATGAGGAATATTATATTACCTGAGAAGTGCTCAATGAGATTGATTTCTGCTGCCCTGAAAAATGCAGTCTCTGCTGACCACTTGCCAGGTTTGGTTACCACAGCTTTTCAAACCACAAACTGTGTTGTGGTCTTTGCTGTGCTGCGCCTGGAAGGGCTCAGACTGTGCTTTGAAACATTACAAAATATTGATGACAGACCCACATCCAATAACTACCCATGCAGAGGCACTTTTTTCTGAAGATCTTTTGAAGTAGCTATTAGTGAAAATCAAAGCTTTAGTGTGTTCTTATCTTTTCCCTCTGCCCTTCTAGAATATTCATAAATGATTTTAGGCTTTTGTAATTCATTGAAAAAAAAATCAACTGAGCCTTTATCTGCAATAATTTCATCTCTTTTTCTGTTACATTCTCCATCAATATCATACATAATTAATGAATTGCAGGATCATTCCCAGTCGCATTAAGTTTTATTCTTCGCCGTTAATCAATATTTCTGACCATGTATGTTTTATTATTGACAACATCTGCCCACATTTACTCATATAATTAAGTTATAGTTCAAACTATCAACTTTTTTTTCCTCCCTCTCCAGTGTTTGAAATGACCGTGTGGCGTTCTTAATTTCAGCTGCTGTTTCATCTCTCTCAGTAGGTGTCTATTTTATTGTTAAAGGTCATACTCATTTGTCTGCTGCAACAAAGGCAGACCTTAAAGTTGGCGGTGGTTTTGACAGACAGTGGTCCCCTATAAGTGATGGCCTTAAGGACAGACCTGGCACTGGGAGACAGTCACCACAGCAAGGGAAATAACAGATAACAAATCATGCCACTATTTTTCCTCCTGGCATGATTGACGACATCACAGCGGGTGCAACTTTTCAATGTCTTCAGATTAAAAAACCCTCAAACAAATGAGTTCTAAAAATACTGTCCTGGGGCGTCTAAAGAAGCTGCTGGACTGAAATGTATTTTTGAGAAGAACGGGGGGAAAAAAAAGAAAATGGGTTGGAGTTATATTAAAAAAAAGTGTGCACTTCTCCGAGATCAAGTGTAATTACCTTTTTTCTTTTCTTTTTGTATTTTGAGCTTACTTTTAAACTAGCAGACTGCTTGAATGTAAATTGGAAGAAAATCTTCAATATATAACATGCAACAAAGGCAGTCATTATGGTCACACTTTGCAGGGTTTCAGATGAAGTCTCACTGTGAGTGTGGATTTCATATGATTACTGCTTCACATTTCCTACTGATTTATTAATATCAGTATTTCATATCTGTAGTTATATCTATCTTTACACCTATATGTACATCTATTTATCTATGTACCTATATATGCTATGAGATCAATAAATATTTAAGTTTTAATAAAATAATTACAATTTTTGGCACTTGGATATTAGGACTGAATTTATATATCTTTAAATGACAATTGTATAGATCTATACAACATGTCTTTCCTTCTTAAATTGACCTCATTGTTTTAGAGTCACATGTTACAGAGAAGGTGATGATATACCGCTGGTTATTAAAAAAAAAGAAAAGTTTGATTTTTATAGGTATCACATGACCTAAGCATAGCTGACCTCTATTTTCACAAATGGCACAGGTCCTCTTTTTAATAGAGTCATGGTGAGCTATATATCAGCCAGTTGCCCTCATAAAGTATCATAGATTGGCCCCACAAATAACTCCAGTTTTTCAGGAGATTTTACTTTTGCTCAGAAGTACAGGTTGTGCATGTTCACATGTGGATTTACGCACATGACAGCAATCTGAGAATTATTAATTTTTAGTTCAACACCCACATAAATACCTTGCACATGCATTGCTTATACCTTCATGAATGTAACATTCCACATACATATACTAGGACTTAAAAATATCTTTCAATGCACCTAAACATTGAGTGGGAAAAATGTAGAAGTTAGTCTTTATTTTCATATTAAAGACTTCTGTGATACTCAGATAAGGCAGTTCCACAGTCATACTTTTGTACAAAGCTGCCAATGTTAACTGTTTACATTTCATCTGCTTAAATTCCTGCTAAAATTTGAATTTCTGTTTGTACTTCATACAAAAAAAAAAAAAAAAATGCTGATTATCACCTTTATATGAATGGCAAGGAAAAAAGTGCAGATCCAGTATTCAATTTTCACCTCTGCAGTCTTTTTCTTTATAGGATTCTAGACTTGTTTTCAACAGTTTTTTTATTGTAGCAGTCAGTAATATTTCCAGGTTAAATAATTAAAGTCTTTTACTCCATAAATTCATAATTTGCAAAATTGTTTTTCTATTTGCACAAAATGACATATTACAACTAAAGACATACCAAAATTAATAATTTACCAAATATTTATTTAAAAAGATGTAATACAGCATGAATTCACCAGATGTCATTCAGTGAGAATATTTACTATCAGTCAATATGAAATATTCATTTGAGAAAGTCATTAAAACACAAACTTCAGTAATGTAAAATGACAGGCACACACAAAACATCAATCAAGTCTGACCTTTTAGTTTTTTTATTAGACTTCAGGATACTTTGCTAAATCTGAACACTTTCCCTTTGATGTATTTTAACAGCAGCATAAAGAAAACTTTCCTGTTTAAATCATCTAGTCTACCGCTTGTTCTATTAAACATAACTTACTTATTATCCACATTACATTCCAACAGTGTAAATTGTCCAGACACCTCCGGTAGGACTACCAGTTACTTTTGTTTCCATGAAAAAAAAACAGCTGATTAAAGTAAACAATAAAGAACTATACAATGCACTAGTGAAGAACTAAACATATAGAATTGGTACCTACTATGAATGATTCTGTTCTTATGGTATAGAGTTTCATTAATTATTAACTACAGTGTTCAAATATCAGGTTCCAAGACACAAAGTTCTATGAATCTTTGTCTTAAGTCATTAAACGTAAGGGCTTAAATCTACATGAAATACATTTCTGTTTCATGGGCTTGCTTTTTACTGCAGAGATTCGTTAGGCTTTGATTAAATGTTCTAGTAAAATTATCTGGCACTGTTAAGAATAGAACATCTGGAGTTGTGTTTAATTTCATGTCAAAGCGAGACAGGAAACACCTGTCTAGGTGAAGCAATTTTTTCAAAAAACAACATTAATCCATCTGTTGTGGAAATGTATGTCACAATTGTCACATTAAAAGTAATATCAACAAACATAAAAAGCTAAATTGCTTTGGAACTCTAGTCTTCTAAAATTAACACAAATTTCATTTATCCAAATGTTATCACATCAGTCTGATTTCATACTGAATGAAATCCATTCTTCCTCAGACTTGGGGGCGACTGTGGTTCGTCAATTACTGAGCAGTAAAACTTCCAGATGTTGAATTATTCTTCCACAAATTACAAGATTAAAAGATCCAATTCTGGCCCTCTAAGCACCTGTTGTGAAATCTGGGTGACACCCAAGGTTGAAATATAATAATTACCATTGCATTTCACAGTAAAGCATCAGAGGTGTGAAAAGGACAAGAGTGCTATTCAGGTCAGTGAGGAAAGATTTTGAAGCAACATGCCGTAGTCTGCTAGATGTTTTACATAGTAAACACACATAGTTTTACTGAGAGGAGGGCGTGTTATACTTTTTTGAGTACAGGCTGATTTATAATGTTACCAAATAATGCAAACACCTTTATTCCTGATTGAATTTCTGAAATATATTATACAGACACACACACACATTTGGTAATGGTATTATCTACTTCACTTTTTTTATCATCTTATCTTAAATATAGGAGAACTGTGGTCATTTCATGAGGAAAAGTAAAGGGATATATAAAATACAGGCTGATGTCAAAGCCTACTCTCTCTCTCTCTCTCCCTCTCTCTCTCCCTCTCTCTGAGAGAATATAACATTTGTTTGCAATGCTGATGAATCCCTGCTCAGCTTCAGACCTACCAAGCTCCAACAGTCTTCCAATCTCGCAATCCCCTTTACAGAAGCCCAACAGCTCTGACATGGGTCCGATTAGGACCAGAGATGTCTGAACTAGAAGGATCATCCTGCACTCTGGGGGTCCTAGAAGGACTGGCTATTTCATTGTGCACTTTCTTATGTATCCCACAATTTGTATAGATAGTTAAGGGACTATTTATTGACTTCTTCCTTAAAATATACTGGTATATTTTGGAATTCATCCATCCTTCAATTCTAAGAAGGGTCCAGAGGATGCAAAACAGCCTGAAAGTAAAACTGACCTACCTCCATGCTTCACAGAGGGGATGACAGTCTTCTCAACATAAGCTTCACTTTTTCTTTCACAAACATTACTTTGGTGTGCATGTCCAAAAATATAAATTTGTGCTCCATCCAACCAAGAAACATAGTCTTATTGGACTTGGGCACAAAGATTCATGCATATGACACTGAACCATCTTTTAGATGTTGAATTGTTACAATGCAATTATGTTGTAACACAGTCTTAGATCAAACTTTCTAACGTCAAAACAAGTGGTGTTGGATTGTATTTGTAGTCTTTATTTTCAACATATTTAAACAATATTAATGGATTTGAACAATGCATATTTTATAACATGTCAGTATGTAATTATATTTGACAGAAATTCTATATGATACTGGTAGTCACACATTTGTACTGTTGAACAATATTGAATGTACACCTGCATTTTCTCTGCTAAATCAATATATATGATACTGCCAATCCTTTCTAAAGGGACTCTCTCTCTCTCTCTCTCTCAAACACACATAAACACACACACACACGCACACACAAACACACACGCACACACACACACACACACACACACACACAGTGACACATATAAGTATATACATACATACATACTCATCTTTGTAAACTGATAATTCTTCATTTATACAATCATAGCACTTTAGTATAAACTGTGCTATAGACTCAGCAGAAGCATCTACCTAAGGGGCTCTGTTTCCAGAGAATATTACAGTGATTACTTCAGAAAAAGGTATAAAGTATTTTCTCACCTATCAGACCACAGCATGATTAATAACTTAAGAATAAGAATAAAGAAATCAAACGATTGTTTCACTCTCGTCTCTAGTCATAGTCTGCACTGGTGTTTGATGATCAATAAATTAAAGGCTCCATTTTTAATGGACCAGTTAAATGAATTCCTGAGTGCTGATGCTGCATTTCCTGATTCTGTAAATTAGAGAATGTACCACCTGGGGAACCATGTGCTGTGGATGAAAGGATGGTACCTATGAAAAATATTGTTATACTTGGATAGTGGACATTCTGTACCCTGTAAAATGATGTCGGGAAAATGAAAAACTCATTTGTCAAAATAATATTTCTGTAGCTTGGCTGAAACACATGGAAATGAAATTTAAAGTAATATCTAGAAGGAAACTTTCACATCTTGATAGATTCTTCAAATGTGAACAAGGCTGAATGATTTAAAAACAAATGTGTACAGTTGAATTTGTAGATAAAAATAGCATAGCAAACCGCTGTAATTTTGTGTTACAATAGCATCCACACATCCTCTTGTCACTAGAATACATGGTCATTTTGCTATAGCAAAAGAAAGTTTACAAAAAAGACAAGGCAGACAGAAAGAATACATACAATTTAAAAAAAACACCTGCAATGTTATATGACTTGTCTGCAACACTAGCCTGTGCCACAGGATATCCCATAGGCTACCTGTGCAAGGTCAGTGTTATATCCATTAGGAACAGCTATATGATGTGTAACACAACAAACCAGGTTCAATTTCTTATCTTTGTGAAAAGTGTATTTTAGTTTGCAGCCTTCCTTGTCACATAACCACAATGAAATTTCTGACAGTCTGACCGAGTGCAATGAAAAAATGTACACACATACATATTAGGGTGTTCAAAATGTTCTGTTGACAAGCATTACAAAAGTGCAGTGATACAAGCAATACACAATATAATTTAAGCATTTCAAAAGTTCACTAGTACAATCAATACAAAATACAATAAACTGATAAAAAACAGTACAAACACTCCACCTAGTTTCTTGATCTGAAGGGACATTTGTATGGAGATTTTTGCATCATGATAAGCTCTCAGTGGTTTTACAGTGGCAATAGCCTACTAGTGTAAAAAATATGGCATCACTGGAAAATTTGAATGAAGTAAGAATGCAACAGAAACTAAATAATTGCTTGCAATTTATTACTGCCTACATCATGACTCCTTATTAGGGGTAATTCTTGATTTAATACATTATATATCATGATAAAAGTAATCTGCGAAGGGTAAAAATAACTAGAAGATTATCTAACATGATGGAGAGTCTCTTTTCTAAGTCTATTGAAGAAGCAACAAAGTTTATCCATCTATATTTTTGTGTATCCCTCGTACAAACTCTAATTAAATAATGGAAATTGATAACAACATCATCAACAAAATCATTATGGATTTTGCCATTCGACAGACACAGAAACGTTTATAGATGAATGTCACTACACTACAATTAATTTTCAAACTTGATCCCTCCATTCTCTCCCTCCCTCTGAACCTCTCCAGCCCCCTGGAATATTTTACACTCTGTGCCTGGGCATAATGCTACAGGTAAGTAGTTTGCTCTCTACATGTCTCCCTCAAGGTCAGCCTGTAGCTGATAGCAGGTGTCAGGGCTTGTTTGTCTATTTAGTCAAAATTGCTGCATACATTACAAGTCAGACAGATCTGAAAAAGGAAGGTACTTTTCTAAATCCTCTAGATCAGCGTCGGGATCTTCTTCCAGACCATGACAAATTCCAGTGCAAACTCGATGCTTTGTCTTCTCCTCTTCTTCTTCTGCTTTTCTGAAATTCTCTTTATCTGATTTCCTGCTTTGCTGTTTCAGAATACAATTCAGTATCTCCAGTGACACTGTCATCTGTGCCCAGCTCAAACCTGTTTTAATGTAGGTCCAATGAAACATCAGTTCCAATGCTCTGGGATGGTTTTCCAAATCATTTCACTTCATATATAAATGAAATCTCTCCTCTAAAGTTGTGTCAGCATGGGGTGCTGATGAATACATCTAGGAGAGCGATAACAATTTTGATAAATCACACAGTACTACTGTAAAGTCTGTTTGCTCATGTTTGAGTCTGATTTGAATATACTAAGGCCGAGACCAAATAAAAACTCACAAATTACAAACACATACCCTATCACGTTTTTATGAATAAGTAGTAGAAATTAAACTATGATGTTTGTAATTTGCGATTTGTGGTTAGGTCAAAGTTGATATGATCTTGGCCAAAGCAAGCTAGCATATAGCTGCTCAATTAAACTAATGGCATCAAAACCGCCACATATGAAAATAATACATATGTGGGAATAAAAGGGTTTTGTTTTTCTTTAAGGGCATTGGAGCCATTATAACTATAAATCAGACTTACTTAATTCCAGCTCCAGATTGTTTATTGAGAATAATAATTTATTTGTGATGGAACTTTTCACAATCATTTGTAATCAAACTGCTTAAGTAATTCAACTTCCCTGTGACCATGTTTGGGATTAATAGATCAGTACAAAACATTAGAAAACCATACCTGAATAATAAATATCTCAAACATCTACACAATATTTTGCTGTGGCCATCTCTAATACTGCCGTAAACATTTGCAAACCTTATGATTAAATAATACCTAATAAGGAATTCACATGTGCTGCTCGAAGTGTCTGATTTTAAGACTCCTGTCTTGACCCAGTACTAGTTAGAGCTGGATTAGATGCATATTTGATTCCAGTTTCCCACATTTCCACTCATGGTGCTTTTGCTGCTGCTGCTGACTTCGGTAGAGTTTCATCATCTGTTTTCAAAACTCCTTTTAAATCTGTCTAGATTCAGGACCTCACTAAAAATGTATGTCACACGTGTCAGTTACCTAGCAATGTGGCATAGCAACCTGACAGACCTTGGTTTTATTCCCAGCTCTGCTTACAGCTTATCAAGGTGAAGAATGACAACAGTAGCAAGAGACATGTGCTTTGGATTTACTCAAAGAATAAAAATCAAGACCAAAATCATGAAAGGAAATACTTTTTTTTTTACTGTTTTAACTTTATCATCATCATCATCATCATCATCATTATTATTATTACAAAATGAAATGAGAAACCTATTGTCTTTCATGTATTTGTTGATCATGTACAATAAAATAAAATTGAGTTGAAATCAATCATTTTTGCATTTAAAAACCTATTCCTCGTTGAAAATAAACTAGAAACCAATCAAGTCCAGTGTTATTGATATAGTTTCCGAGGCTGCATTTTCTTTACTGTTTTTTGATTGAATGTGTCCAAGACATTGAATGCTAAAACATATTGGCTACAAAACAGTACTTAATCTCTTTAACATTCCTACAACATGGTGAACTAGAACAATGGAAGAACAATCCATACTTTAAGGATGTATCAGCTGTAATTGATTGACTAAAGTATATATATATATATATATATATATATATATATATATATATATATATATATATATATATCATGTTTCTTATTATGATTATAAAGTTGCTGGGACCTGAATTGTATTATTTTGATGACATCATGATTCACAGATGTCTTAAGATTTCATCAATATAAATGATGGAAATCATAGTTTGGTTTAACTTTGAGGAACATGAAAACAAAACGTTTGTCAACCAGAAAAAGGTATCTGCGACAATATTTAAAATAACAGGATATATGCAATTTAGATCTAGGGTCCGATGAATTAAAAAATGTTCACAAGATGTGAACGCGAAAAGTTGGGGAAGAGGGAACCTCACAGCACAGCTTCTCGCTGAATTCAATGTAAAATAACAGGACCTGAGAATGGAGAGGAGACTCGTGTTGTGGCGTAGTTTCTGAAATGGGCAGGCAGCGCGAGAGGCACCACATCACAGTGTCTGTTATTGAAGAGAAACCAGAGAGCAATGGCAGCAATGGCTCATGAAAGCATATCAACACAGGATACTGGCACTCTATGCTGTAAATCAAAAGCATTAAGCTTTGAGTAGAATATGAGTAAATATGAGTAGAAGAACAAAATATAAATTAAAAACCAATTAATGACAGCTGTGTAGTTGTTATTATTATTATTATGTATTAATTTATTGGCAGATCCAAGGCGTTATATATTAGCTTGTGGATCAATTCTAATATGTTTGCTTTGATCAATGCAAATATTTTATTCAGCGTCCACTTATGTGTATAGCACAGTGCATTTAACATGGAAACATCCCCCTTATATGGGCTATAGGCTGAGAATATATAACATTGTAGTGAGTATGAGTGAGGTTTAATATATAATTCATAGTAGGCTATGGCTAGCACCCCTCTGATTCTGCCATCACCTTAAGCTAGACATAAGAGTTTGGAGAACAATGAACAAAAGAGCAGAATAAATTAATGAGTAAATTAAACAAATAAGTAAAATGAACAAATACATAAAAACAAAAACAAAACAAACACTGTTGCAAAGAACAATATAAATTTACATTCAATATCAATGTATTTTCTATCTGTGCATGAACAATAGGCAACATTTAATTTGTATGGATGTTGGGATGTATGCAATCTTTCATTATTGTTGAATGTGATCTTTTGTTGTTATTGTCCTTTTAGTATTTACAAAAAGAATGACAAGTTGATGTTGGGTGCATCAATTTGTTACTCACAATGTACACCTTTATTGCGGTTACTATGAGCAATAACCAATTATTTCCACTGTACACACAGAGCTGTGGAGGCATGTCAACAAACATATGGAACAGCACCTGTGCAAACCAGACGGGCTTTCTTTACATTATGCCATAACCACGAGAGGCTTTAGAAAACTTCGAACCATAGGTTCTGTGAGAGCATTTTCAGGTTGTTTTCTCACAGGTATTTTCATTATTTAATACAGTAAAAATGCGACCACTCCACTATTTTTGGACAGGATTAATTACAATTTTAACCAGCCACTAGCCTGCATGAACAACATTTTTATGAAGAAAGTAACATCTAACTAATAATGAAACTGAGACAGTTCTGTAGTTTTCTAGAAGCGAGTGGGCCAAAATTGTGTTTTATTCCCTCGCACTGTGCATGAAAAGACCTGCAAGAAGGTCTTTTTGTGGCATAAATCATGTTAGATTTAATACCATGAAAGTTTAGCATGATATCCATTCGCAGACATGCCGCTAATACTTCTGCGAGCAACTTGCAGCGCAAACATTTTTGATTTAATCCTGCCCCTACACTACAACTTCAACACATTTAAAAACACACTTGAGGTCAAATCCTTTTTTTGTTTTTTTCTTGTGGTACACTTGACATTCTGTTCAATGAAATTAGGCTGCAATTAATCATACCTTTAACAATGTTAAAAGTGTACGCTATTAACAAAAGTGATAATCCATAAAGTAGGTTTAATTCTATCTTGAGAAGTGATGCTAGGAGACCATCTCCTCCCTTGATGGAACACAGCTTGTTGTTCAGCATTTCACTCTGCTATACATTATTGTTGTTGTTGTTGTTGTTGTTGTTGTTGTTGTTCTTACAATCTTAATTGGTGATGCAGGACCAAAAAACATGAACGTAAAAATTCCCAAAACTTGAAATCATGCATAAGACCAAAGCAGAGTTTGGTGATAAAAGTTTACAATCTCTTCTAATTTTTTTTTTTAAAAAGGATCTGTACAAATATATTGACCTAATAAAAGTAGCTTTCACCACTTCTACTACAGGTATGCAGTAGTAATGGAAGTAGCACATTAAATGCAATAAGCTTTCATTAGAGTATAATTGTGGTAATTCCCAACTCCCCTGTAATGCAATTGTGTAGATTACTGATGGAATTTTCTTGAAAGTTACTGTGCTACTTCTTAAATTTCCTTTTTTAATATTACATAATGGGCAAGGTCATAAAAAATATGTGTGTCAGTGAAGGTAGAGTAAGATATATAAATCAAATCAACGTGTTTCTCTATATAATCCAGTGTTCTTCATTGGATGTTAGTATTTTGTGTGATTCAATGATTTAAAACATATAATTTCCAATTGTGTTAATAAGGGGGGATTTTAAAAGAAAACCCATCAGGCAAAGAAATGGGTAGGTGCAGATTAAGCATATGGCATTTTAATTGGTGGGACATTTAAATATAATGCCCTATATTTTATTATTCAAGTTTTCTGTATTTGTATTAGGTATGGTCAAGACTGTGTCCCTAAATGGTCCATCTTATATACTTTTTTCAGAAGGAAACCCAGCCAGTGCGTCAAAAATGAAAATCAAATATTTGTGCTATTCAATTTTACCTTTGCAATTGCATTAAACACCCCTAGTTATTTTGAGATAGATGTACTTGTGAAATTAGTGTTTGTGTGTCACGACATGAACATAATTATAGTAATATGTCTAGTACTTTGAGTGATCTTTATTGTCAAATGAAAACCAGATTTGCCGTGGAAATGAAAGAAATAAAACTATTTGTCAGAACTGGTTTCATTTTGTTGACCAAGCTTATTATTGTGCAGAATTAATTTGATAGAAACCAGAAGCGAATGTCCACAGAATCAGTCTGTAGTTATCATGCAGAATGTTCTACCCGGCTGCTGATGTCATTTTGCCTATAAGGTACATCTTTTCAGTCAGCAAGGAGACTGCTTGCCTGCATGAATATTAAGTGCTGATGCCACATAACTGCTCTTTTGGCAATACAAAACAAACAATTCTGTATGGGAGTCCCCACCCAAAGATTCCCCCTTTTCTCTTGCTAATTCTTAGCTGATACAGATCATTACAGTGCAATTAAATCTTCATTTTAAGAACAAAAATCACAGCAGCAATACAAATGACATTTATTCCTAAAAATGTGATACATCATCATACGTGCAATAGCAAAGCCTCAGGAAAGACAGAGCGGCATGCTAGATGAACCACTTCAATTTTCCATCAATCAAATTACAGTTTATTGTTCAGCTGAGCAACCTCAGGCAACACAAACCTAGAAACTGTCAGTTATGAAACATTACATTTTTCCTGTCATATTATACCCTAGACACGGCCATGAAAAAAGAATGCCACATCCCTGACGAGTTTAATATTCCTTAATTTAGCAAGAGCTAATTCTTCTGTAGCGTGTTCTATTCTGGGGTTATAACAGTATTAGGTTACACAAATTTTATTAAACCACATTAAGTACATTTATTATTTCCAACTTAATGATTTTTTAAATTTAATTTGTTACAGGAAGATTGCTTATAATAGTATTTTAATGAGTAGATCAGAAAAGGGCTCTGCATTAGTGTATCTTATTATATTTTAAATATTTTTGTTTGGGGAGAACAATGGATTGAAAACAATCTAATCAAATCCCTTAGCTTGAATGCTAAGAGCTAGTTTCGCCTTTAAGGAAGCATATACTGGGAAGATTGGTGGCTGTAATTTTTGATCATTATTGTTATTTGAAAGGTGAATTTAAGGTGTTTATATTAGTAAGCATTCACAATTGCCCTCAAATACAGCACAGTACCCAGGACTTTATAGATATGTCTTAACTTAATGCTAGATGTAAGAGCATAATAATAATAATAATAATAATAATAATAATAATAATAATAATAATAATAATAATAATAATATTATAAAGGCTAAGATGAATAATTCTCCATGAAACTATCTTTACACTGTATACATACAAATATACATCACTATTTTCTTAAGTAATATTCACAGACACAACCTAAAAGGGTAAATTGGAATGGCATTGTTAGACTGAACAAATGTAAGCACAAATACACACATTTATACAAAACCAAGACTTAACTCACCACTAGGCCAATCCTGCATACGACACTGCTATAACACATGAACATTCACAAAGGTGGCTTTAAAGTCATAGACACAACAGGATTCAAGTAATACCAACCTCTTTGATTTCTTTAAATGTTAAAACCAGTGTACCATTTCTTGAGGCAGTGATAAACAATAACATTTAAGCAACATTAACTTACACATAACCTGTCAGATCCTGCTCTCTTTGTCACAAAGGGTAAAGTGTAATATATGCTTTTTTCCTACAAAATGCAGATGTAGGCCTTGGTATAAGTGCAAATCAAAATTAAGGAAATACATACAATATAGCCTTTCTTTTACAACACTTTGAAGTTTAGGTATAAGCATTTAATGAAGAATGACATGAAATTCTTTCTGGAACTTAAATGTGCCATTTATTTGTCATTCTCCCTACATTTTATAGAAATGCGATTTCTTATTACACAACATTTTCTTTGGCAAATCCTTGAGTTTGAGTTTATATATATAATTTGAAGTAAAATCACATAATGCACTTTTGTAATCGTTTGCACTTGACTTTGTATTTAACATAAGGTTTGCTTAAATGGAGACCCATTTCTCGATTATGTCACTGCAACTGAAGTGTCTCTCCAACTGCCTGCTTCAAACTGGTCAAACAAAGAAAGAGAAATGCAACTTGTAAAAGTCAAGCAAGAACAAGATAGCCATGATAGTCAAGAACATTCACAATGTATTATCAAGCCATGACTTACACAGTATATATAAAAGCTTAACACTTAAGAGAAGTGAGTCTTAAATGGACATTGAACCTACATTTCATGCACTATAAAAACTAAAAACTAAGTAAACTAACTGAAAAACTAATTTTAACAAAACAAATTGTTTTCAGTTATCAAAAAGCTAAGAATGAACAAAAAAGTATATATGTTTAAAATCCAATTTTCATTGCAGGAGGTAGATTTTAAGTTGTATGTCATAAAATGTCTGTCAAAGACACAATATTCCTATTTACACTAACTGTAAAGCACAAACATTGATAGGATTGTGTATATATCAGCTCACATACTGCTTTTCCTTTCTAAATACCACAGTGCATGGGTGCTTGGACACTTGGTCAAAACTTTGTTTTTTGGTGACTTACTTACACTATTAAAATTAATACATATTTAACTGACACATTATTTTCAAGTGTATATACACTTTAAAGTGGATCAGTTCCAACAAATATTAACAATGCAGTGAAACTATAATAAAAGCAAACACCAGATAAACATAGCTGCTCATTTACATGCATGAATATTTCATGTGTATTCCAGCAGGTGAAAAGCACACATTCAGAGCATGAAACGACGGAATTCCAAGAAGCACATGACACAATCCTGCTGTTTTGAGTTTTTTAACCTGTTCATCCAATTGCTGTATGGCTCCACATTTTAGATGTTGACATATGGCTGTGTCATGTGACCTGCAGACACACCTCCTAGCTCAATCCCCAGTGACACACTACAAATGGATTCACATGTCACTCCTCCAGGAAACCATGATCCTCTTTACATAGGTGTTACGTTATTTACTTCCTTGTCCCCCCCAATCCATGGTACCCACCCCTCTTTACATCACAGCAAGGAAATCTCTCAGTTACACATGGCAGCGTCTATTGCCTTGATAGCTGACGTGCTTGAAGTCTTGCAAATCAGCATATGAATTTAAACGCAAATGAGGCTGCATTGTTTGATAATGTGAAGACTGCAGATCTTTGGCTTTCCGTGTAGTTGTGGAAGGAATACGACATGTTTTCATAAGAAGAGAAGCTTGCTTGTAACACAAAACACATGTACCATTCCACAGGCAAAGGAGACCACAAAATTGTATGATTCCAAGGCTGTGTTTTCTTTTTCTTTCATTAATTATCTTCATTTGGTCCATTTTTTATACATCCACTTGGAGAAGAAACAGTTAATATCTGAAATGGAACAAAGGCACAACTTTTGTCATTTTCTCTCTGTTCCTTCAAACCATTCCTAGTTTATCTTGAAAAAAATGAATGGTTCGTTATAATTACCCGTTGTCAGTATGCATATGACACGAACTGCCTCCTGAATATCATTAACGATTAACATTTTTCTTCTGTTTCATTTTTTTTTATCCCCGCTCAGCTACTTGGTATTCTAGCAATGATAATTATCATTCGCAGAGAGCTCCATCAGTATGCATCTTAAATAGATAGCCGTAATAGGCTTGACGCCTTATATTTTATTATTATTCAATACAAACAGCAGAAAAAATGCTCTGCACATTCTGTATGTGGTCTTTTGTGTTGAAATCTGGTGACACATAAATGCCTCTTCTTTGCTGAATGGATTGAATGTTTTTCTGTAAAAAGAAAGCGCTTCACATGAGTGATAACCCTTAATTCTTCACTGCATGGCTTGCTTTCTGATCCATAAAAAGCACAAAGACCATTTGCATCTCTATATTCAAATGAGCTCTATTATAAAAGCTCTTCTAATTAGCTCCACTTTCTGGTTTATGGTTAAACTCTTGTTTGCCTGCCGTTCTGATTAAAGCCACCATTGTCTTCCAACAGCTAGAATTAATTCTTTCGGGAAAAAAAAAAAAAAAAAAATCTGATGAGGCGTTAGTTTATTCCACACCGCTGTTTGTTGCCTAATTTACGCCGGGTCCCTGCTGTGCTTTCCTTAAGCTATCCTCTTTGTCTTGCCTTTGAAATTTACAAAATCTTACAAGAAATCAATACTTAATTGATTATTCACTTTTCTGCAGCTTCAAACAGCAAGCTCACATAATATCCCATAGTAGTCACCCTATTTCCAATGCAGGAGGTTGCTTGGTGGCAGAGAGCTGCAAGCATCCAGCAGCAGGCACCCCCATGAGCTGTGCAGTGGTGTATGGTGCCAGCATCCGATCAGGAAAACGAAGATGGTCTAACGAAGCAGGGAAAGTTCCCACGTGAGTCAGATCCATTTCAGGGCTTTAAAGAAAACCAGAGACAATGGGCATCTATAGAAAGCACACCAAATCAAAACAAAACAACAACAGGAAAAAGCAGACCTTACAAGTCCTTCTCTTTGTACCCAGCTTCTTTGTTCCTGTGGCACCGAAGCGGAGTAGGCAAGATGCCACCTAACCCGGAGAACTTCTTATCGCAATGGGAACAAGACTCGTGCTGTATTCTCTGACATGGAACAAGGATGGCAAGCACGTAATATTACGAAATGTAGGACAAATTCAAGCGAGTGAGAAGGAGAGAGCGAGAGAGACAGATGGCGGATCTGGCTGGATGCCAAAAGCCAGTGAAATGAATTACATTGCTGAATAACTGTACACCATTGATTCTGCCACTTGTTGCTGCATGGCAAGAGGGGCCCTGATGTTGGCAGGGAATCTCCTCTCATGTCATGTTTGCCTCAGACAACTTTTCACACATAAGTCAGTGAACTTGCGTAACTCTGACAATGATATGCGCCACCAGGAGATGCCTTGCGCACGCAGGAGAGGGAAAACAATCATTGTGACCTAGCTGTTTTGCCTAATGAAGAGTGGAATGCTGGCATTCAGGGCTGTAGTTATGTGCCGCATATTAATACGTGCTGAGTAGACAGCCTCCCCCTTTAAGCGTGTGCCACTGAAATGGAGTCTTCTAGGGAGCAGCCACAGTGGGAGCAGGAATCCACGAGGTAACATATCACTGCTGAAACTACAAACGGAGTGTATAAAATTCCAAAGAAGAACATTTTGCTGTCTGACATGAAGAAAAGCTAGTCCCAGGGCTGCAATGTTTGGGTGTTTTTGAAAAGGCAGCCAGAGTCATAGCAGATTGTTCAATAAACGCTTCATACCCTGGATAAAGGGAGACATTATGGGATGCCCAGGGGGCTTTGGAAATCAAATACAATGTTTGAAGTAGAACAATTTGAGGTACATTACAGAAAAGCAATTTGAATTGCCAATGAGACGATGCATATCTGCATGCTAATTAGACCTGTGTCAAGCTAAGCCTGCAGTCTGCTGTTGATGGGTAGGAATGTGCTTGTAGCTCTGCTGGGAGACTGTTTTCGGAATAAATTATCAGCTTTGTTCTACTACTTATTTTCTGCAAACAAACATGAAATGTAGGATCAAAAGGTGCGTCAAAAATTAAAATTATTGATTGATAAAGCCAGCATTTGAGAATCTAATTAGAGGAGACGTGGACAAAAGCTGATATTATAATAGATTGTCTGTGAGCTAGCAGTCGGATTGTGCGACGACTGTAATTTATCTTTCTTAATGCAACCTGGATATTAAAAATGTAATTAGAATGGTAAAATGATCTGATCAGAAATAGCCACCTAGTGGCAATGGGATTTTCTCTTTTTTCTTTTTTTTTGTTCTTTTTTAAAAAATGGATTATGAAAACACTGCCCTTACATAATAAAAGGTAGGTTTCTTGATGGAGATTTCTGCTGCTGCTACACTGAAAACCTGCATGGCAACCATTCTTTGGACATCAAATTTATGTGTGCCTGCCTTAAACAGTAAATGTTCAGTGTGCCCATTTTTTTTCAATTCTTTCACTGTGTGGAACTCACAGAAAGAAAAATGCAAGAAGATACTAATTGTATTTTGACCTTCCGTGTCTTCAGTTAGCGTAATGATGATTTACAAATGCATTTTACAGATAAAATACTGTGCAGACTAAATGCTGCTCTATTAATAGATTATATTGAATAAAGAAAATACATTTGAAAGCATGACCTGCATGTTTTGATTTGATTTAAAATGTAATGAATGAATTCTGTCTTATTTTAGATAAATGTAAAATTCTATGTGAAATAATAAGACTTTAGTTCCAGTTTTTATTTAGATTTTATATGTGTGTACATGTTGTATATTTTGTAAATATCTCTCAATATATATGTGTATATATATGTATATATATATATATATATATATATATATATATATATATATATACATACACACATGTATGTTATATATATTAATGCATATTGTTTGCAGTATACATGTTGTAACCAGAAATATAGTCAAAATAAACAGCCTGTCTATTATTATGGGTTCACTAATTGCATGATTTGATTTCCTTATAATACACTCTAAGGCCACAAAACTATTTTGCACATGATGTTAATCTGTGGTAAACTGAAAATACCATAATTGAATGATGCTTATTTTGAGAATGTTTTTGGTATGGCATCTTTATCTGTACTTAGGATATCTTTACGGTACAAAATTACCTATGAAAAATATTTTCAAAATTCCTTAGGCAACACTAGGAAATTCAGGGTAACACAATATAATATATGTCGAGGTTTGAGACAATGTTATGGATTCAAACTGCAGTAAAACATGGAGCCTCCACATACATTTAATGATGACATGTCCTTAAAAATACATACACAATCAAACCTCCCTCCCCTGTACATACACAAACACATATGGCACAAATGTTAGCTTTAACTAAGATACAAAGGTGAAAGTTAAAATGCTGGAAAAACTTTTATTATCGTAAGAACGAATACTCTCGAATTAACAACTAATCGTTTTATGGCTGTATATAAAAATAATGGCAGTGTTTAATGTTATGCTATGGCACAAAAGCTTTCCCTCCTTACTGTTTATTTTACAGAGAGCAATACAAAAGGGAAGTAAAGACTACTGCTCCTTTTTAGCCCATTGCCCTTAATTAGAAACAATTTCATGTAGATAGAGAATGATTACTTTTTTTATTGAGCTTTCTCACCTTAGCAAGAAAGTCACCTTGCACCTATATAAAGGCGATTATTTTATGTAATTATCTTTACATGTGTTCTCATCAGGCATCAAGCACAATTCTATCACAGGATTCAGATTCCGAAGAAGAAAACATCAAGGCCTAAGTACAAATATCATTACTATAATGGATTTTCATTTTCAGAGGTCATTAGGGAGGGGATTAATTCTGCCTCCTCTTATTATATGCATAGCACAGCAGCACTCGGGGTCACTCTGTAATACTTTCATCCCAGAAACTACCAGACACTTTTAATAAAAGGCACATTGGTGTACCTTTCTTAAGTGTTGTTTTATGCATATGCAACCGCTCTGCTGAGATTGCCTGATATTTATGAGTTTAGTGTGGCATACAAATTATTATTGTTATTATCTATTAGGGACATTAAATGTACAGCTATTTAGAGCTCTTGCGTTATTCGTTTTAGACATCAATTATAAAAAAAAAAAAAAAACGGGAATCCTTTAGGTAAAAGGGTTGTAAAAACGTGTTTTGCTAGATTAATTAATCTTAATGAATATGCTTGAGCACATCATTTGCACTTCATGTTAACAGTTCTTTGTTTGAATGTCGAAAGCAAACAGTCACCTCAGAGGACTGAACTGCAGGCTTTACATACAGCAGTGGAAATGTGATGATCCAGCTGTCCTACCCTCTGTGGAAGAGATGTCCTTTACTACAGCAATTCACTAGAAAACGGATCTGCTACAGTACCTTTTATGTCTGACTGTGTTAATCTTTGAAATGTACTTTAGGTTAAATTCAGTTTAATTAAATGGTATATGAAGCAGAAACTGCAGCTTGTTTCAGGGGGGAGGGCTAATCAAAATGAATACCCATGGTATTGACACTAACCTTTGTTTGTTTGAGAACTATGTGTGTTATGGAAGATGTTGAAAATGTATACCAAGTTGGAAAACACCTTTTACTTCCCCAGTGCAAAGACATAATAGAAACAGATGACATTCTAGGTCATGCAGTGCACCTCCATCCTAAATGAAATGCAATTAGATTCTGCTTATCAGCCTTACAAACATGTTTATATTCGGCAGCCAAAAAATGAGTTTCATAATGAGAAGCTTGCAAGCAGGGAAATGACTTGCTCTACTTTCCTGTTTGTTAAAATAAGTCATCTATATCAACATTAATATGTACGCACAAAATTGGTTTGCAAAACTTAATTTCTCCAGTTATGATAGACAGAACAAAAAAGAAAAATGTTTTTGCTTTTATTTTATTTTTCAAAAAATGCAATGTGTGTAAATGTGAGTTGGCATCTCTCTGTTAAATGTAATGTACATTTAAGAAAATGTATTGCACATTTTAAATACAACATTTTGACTACACAGATATGTTTATTTTTCAAACAGTATACTTTCAGTCTTCATATTTTCATTAGGAAACATTACATTAGATAAACAGAAATATGCTTAGAAATGATAGGGAAGGGATCCTTATTGACTTATTTGCTGTATGTACATAGACATTGATGGTCAATAGTATGAGAACAGAACAACAGAAGTACTGAATTACAACTAATATGAACAACACAGATAATATTATATAATATTTCATAATCAATACGTAAAATGTTGCAATTTTAACTAAAGCAAGATGCATTATTAAAATCTAAATGCAAATATTTTAAATCAAGGTCTTACCCACATCATGGATATCAAGAAAAGTTAAGAGCAGGATAACATAAGTTTGAGAGGCCCATACATGCACTAGAATAATGACCAAACACATAAGAATTAGAACATTTTGCTACCATAACATACAAGAGATGAATGCATGCAACCGAAAAAGCAAGTCTGTTTTAAACACATTACACTGAGCTAAGTGCATACAATGTGCCAAAATATTTGCAGACAAGCCTGATAAGCTAGCTCCTTAACAACAGCTTCTGTTCTGTTGAGTCAAAACTTCACTGTTTTGCAAAGCAAGGGGAAAAGTTCAAATGAAGAACAAAAAGTGAAGCTAACTATAAAGAGGTCATTGAACCTCTGTCAGCTGGTAATAGTTCTATCTTGATGTGGGCATTCTATAGTACTTCATCAGCTAGCAAACAATTAGGATTTTGAAGGTAAAAAGGTTATAAAAATAAACCAAAGTACCAATACAGTACTAAATACTGTTACGAGACCAAGTGGTCATCGGCTCATTGGATGTAGGTTGACATTTGACCATGGTCGTTATACTAAGCACACAGTCAAGCTAACAATACAACAATTAAAAATGATCAAAATAGTGGATAGTTGATAACATGAACCAGCCCTGTATTAATCTAAAATGTAATGTGTGAATCTTTAGAAAGACCTGACTGCCAGGAAAACTACCAATTTCTATGCAGTGTCTTGCAATGAAAAGCAGGAAGAGTTTCATAGGTATATGAACAGCTCATCTAAAGTAATAAACTAATTGCACAGAAGCTGAAGGAAGACAAATTTGGCACTAACTGAATATGTGTGAGTATGTAAAGTATGTGGTTTTTTTACTTTATAAATACTCTTTTACATTGTTAATCAACTGAAATGAGAAGTATTTGAAGTGTAACTGAACTCAGAACTCAGTGATGGAAAATAAAACAGGATATGCTTGGGACTAGTGATTAGTTTTTTTCTTTCTATCTTTCATACATATACACTATACACACCCCTCACTTGAAATAATGATACTGAGTGATTAATTTAGTTAAATATTGTGATGCAGTGCTGACTGCCTCATGAGGCCCTGGCACTCCCCGGACTCAGGTGGAGGCCATTTACCGTGAGCAGCAGCTGCTCGATAACTGTCTCTCATCCTCGATAAAACAGGAAGCACCTGGAAGGGGAGCGGAGTGCTTGTTGGTGAGTAAACTGAGAGAAGAAGGATTGATTATGTATAACAGGACTGTGTTTATGAACTACAGACTATGAATATGGATCACAGACATTGCATGGTTGCTGTTTGTTGTGTTTCTTCTTCTTCTTAGTTGTCTGTGTAGGTTAGGGACTTGTTAAAGTGTGTTTAGTTAGTGTTTGAATAAATCACCTCTATTTGTACCATAGCCCAGGCTCTGTGATTCCTAAGCTCCCATTTGAGATCCCCTGCACCAGGTCCAAACCACCACTGTGCCACAATATTGTTCATCCATCTATACTTTTTAAAGGTCCATTTTATTGATCTGGATAAAGACACCAATGTGTAAACCTTGGACTGCCACTCTGTTGTGGAGCAGCAGTTCAACATTTACACACTGACCTGTGTCAATTACATGTTTTACACATTTAGAATGCTGATGTTGCAAGAACATTTTTATATCACAGCCTGGATACTAAGACTACTGTCTAAAGTAAGACACTTCAGGTTGTCTATGAATTACTGCAGAGAGATAACACAGAATTACCCAAATCTATCTGATACCAGTTTTCTATTGCATCTGTCCATTTCTTTGGCCACTCACTTTTACACAACTGATTACCTTTATCCTGCTTTCACCATGGCTTTCTGTTATTTTCAGAAATAGGTACCTTACGAAAAAAAAAAAAAGCTGCTGGAAAAGTTGATTAGCTGGGGAATTATTGATCAAAGCTGAAACTAGAAAACGGACTGATTAAAACCTATCAAAATGTATTACTCTGGTAAAAAGCTTAACGGTGTGTACATTTTGATCACACAAGGTATGCCTTAAACATAGGACAGAATTAATTTTAAATTATTTCATTGTTTTCTCACAGCAATATCTCCACCTTCTTTCTTTAATATATCTTTGTCTGAAGACCTATTACTGGCTATCACAAACCTTTATTTTATAGATTCTAACCTAGCCTTGAGGGTACGCATGTATGATGTTTAAGTCTATTGTCGGTTAAACTGTAACAGAAATATTGATTCAATATGTTTGATTTTAAAAATAATGATTACTTCCTTGGCAGCTTGATTAAACCCTATTGGTATTGATGGTAATGTTATAAAGAGCGTTAGTACGCCACAGAATCACAATCAGCCTGATTGAAGCGCCTGCTGTTTCCTTGCATTTTTCTTTTTTGCCTACCTAAAGTCAAATTGAACATAGCCCTCCCCCTTTAATCAATGAGAAGGCATCCAGTATATTACTTCTCCCTAGAATTGGTATTTTAAATACACACAATGGTTCAAATTAACTCAGTGCTGACTTCAGAGATGGATTTAAGGAGGAACTTTGAAGGTGATTTAATTAAAAGCTCTTTAAGCTAATTAAAGAAAAACAAGCTTCTCTATCTGTTTGGATAACAACATGTAAATGCCAGTTATCTTTAAAGAAATAAGTTAAAAGCTATGGTCAGCTATGGTGGACCTTCCACTGGACTCCTGTTGCTGGCCCATCTGCCACTGAAGACTGAGTCCACTTAATAATAGATACTAAAACTAGAATATTAAGTCCACACTCTAGTATTCAACAGTATCCAAGTTATCCCCAAGTTAGTTCAACAATCTTATTTGTATTGGTGTCTGTAATGTTATACTCATTTATCTGAAATCTAAAGGTACACATATAAACACATTAAATCTCTTTTTGGTCATTTATATTAACCGTTACCATGCTATGAATGTTCCTCCAGATGTTTACACTGCGCCTAAAAAAGAAAAAGTAGAAGTCTTGGTAGTCATTGAAAGTTTATTATTGCTAGGCAGTGAATGCAGAATGACAAAAAAAAAAAAATCCAGTCATGAATCAACTGCCAAATCCTTCACACATCTACTTTCTACAGACCGCGTCAAAGCTGAAGAAAACTATTGCACGTGGAGAAGAAAGCACAAGAACCATAAGTCTAAACCATAATGATAATTATGCAAAGCCCATAAATAACTCAAGACACTCCAGACAAAAACAAAAAAGAAAACACATACATCGTACACATGCAAAACAACGGGTTGTTCTTTCAAACTTCCAGATTCTCAACTCCAGACAAAGCAAACTTTTAACATCTAAATGAGAGGCCTTGTGGTAACATAATAAATTGCATTACTAGGGTATAATAATTTATACCCTAACCCTATATTATTATATATATCAAGAGTTATAATAACTAGATATTATTACTATCACCATAATCAGACTTTGTGGATACACTGTTTGATGTTAAAGTGAAAATTAACAGAAATTAATCCTCTTTTATTGTCTCTTTCTAGATCTGTCCGTTTTAGCATTTAAATTGCTTTTTGAACAAACCTGATATGATTTCACTATGGAGCAAAAATCTTCATATCCCTGATAGTTTTTAATTAAGTAAGTAGTTAATTATTATTATTATTATTATTATTATTATTATTATTATTTGAAGCATGTGGTACACAAAATTCAGAGTAGAATATGTTATCAAAAATCTTTTGGTCGCAAGCCAAAAACAAGAGCTGCTGTGTTAAAAATGAATACTCCATTCTTAATTGAATTTAGGCAGTGCCATACAATTTCACAATCCAAATAATCCAGCTGTTTAAAGTTAAAGTTCCAAGGTAACCATGGCGCCCCTTGCCTGGAGTAAGGATGAGAACATGTGGAATACGTTTGGATGCGTTATTCTAAACATTTCCAGCACTTTTACTTTTAAGGGGTTTCAACACTAAAGCCTTACTTATATCAGGTAAACAGGATACAGGTCACTGATATGACAATATATACAGCACACAAAATCTCAGTCTAGCAATGAGGGCTGGGAACCCCAGGAGGAATTTTGCATTAAGCAGAAACTCGGAACATCGGATGTTAATTGCAAAGAAATACACTTTAGACACTGGTATGTTTGATCTTGTATACTTTCCTACCAGTTTCCATCCAATCTCTATTTTTGTAGCTTTTACAAAATATGCATTTTAATGTTTGTACTTTTTTTTTTTTTACATTCTTTTGGAAGTCATCATCAACCATTTTACAGGGTCAAACATAATATAGCTTAAACTAATGTCACCACATACTGAGAGAGATAGAAAAGAAACAATACTAAGAAACAAAACACAATTTAGAAAAACAATGCATTGCAGCTTTTTAAGAAATATAAATTGTTCAGCATAATTATTCTGCATGTTTGAAGGGTTTCAATGGCAGACCTCCAGGAGACAACAACAAGGACTATTCAGTGTTTGACTTGCTGTAGGTGGTCTTTCAGAGCCACAATATGAGCAGATTCTGTCATGAAGCTTGCAGGCTGACTGGAACCAGGGCCATTGGTCTGAATATTCCCTAGTGTGTGGCACTTACTACACAGTGCTATTTTACCTTGAATGTGACTTACTGTAGGGAATGCCCTTCAAGTTTCCGAGAACAGTTTGGAAATGTAAAACCCACAACCTTATTAGAATTAAATTATTTCAGTCAACAGATTGCAGATGAAAAACCTGGGGGAAACTGTTTTGCAATAAATAAAATATGTAGACTGCAGACATCATTCTTTTGCATTATTATTATTGTTGTTGTTGTTATTATTATGTCCACTTAACAACATGAAAGACATACAATGTCAAAAGCATAGACAGGATATAAGGACATTATTTCAGTTTAATGCACAATATATATGTTTTGGATTCTGTTTTTCTTTCCCCCTCTCAAAGGAGATGTGCATGTTTCAGCACTTCTATTTATTTTGCAATGCTGCTCTCATTCTTGTGAAAGCCCTTCCGTAGCATGAAGAAATCGTCACTGAACAGTCCCACTTGCAGTCGGGAGTGATGAATGTACTTTGGTGATCGGTATCCTCATTAAATAAAATGTAAATGAGGAGATGGTGAATAAAACCTTGCCAGTGGTGCAAGAATCCAATATGCAGCAGTGATCATAAAACAGCAGTGTGACAGTGCTCCAGGGCATATTCACTACACTCAGGAAATCTTAAAAATCAAGCACTGGAGAAATTACATGGGGGGGAAAAGGTGAAAATGGATGGTAGGAATGGCGAATGTAAAACAGAAAAATAAATGACTATCAAGGAAAATAGGAAATCTAGTAACAAACTGAAGAATGGATAGAATTGCAGACTGGATATGAATATTGGTGGGAAACATATACACATATATGTACATTTATATCAATGTCCTTAAAAGGGAGAAATTAGTGGAGGGGGTTTATCTCAAAAACAGACTAAAGACTGAAAAATCTACTTGATATATATGTGCATTTTTTTCATAATTGAATTACATGTAATTATGTTATACAACTCTATATCAATATCATATGATGCAACTGATAAATAATTTTTAATTGCGGAAGAAAAGGGAACTGAATATGTTTCTATTCCTACAATGATTACATGCACCCTGCTTTGAGAGAGGCTTCTGGGTACAACAGAGACTGGGTGGGGAATGTTTTGCTCATTTTCACTGAGTCAGATACAAGATTTAATAAATATCGTGGAAAATATTCACAGATAGCCTTCACAAAATATGAAAAACTATAGTGATAGTCATATCTACATCACCAGTAAATCAGCAACACATTCCCAACTGGGATGAAAATACAACTGAAGAGAAGTATCTGTGCATCTCTTAACAAAGAACAATATTTTATGTTTTAGAAATCGGAAAGTTCAGTGAATGGTTATTCTCCCAATAACATTAATAGTATCAATTATGATGATGTACACTTTAAAGGACATTCCCTGCTTGCTTTACATAATACTCAAAAAAATGCAAAAGGCTTAGCAGTCCTGCAGTTTTTTTTCTTTGCTTTACCTGCATATTATCCACAAATTACTGCATTTACAGAGTATACAATTTAAACTAATTTCCTTATGTTTTGACCAAATGAGGGGAATTACACACACTTTTATCTTTGAATAAAATTAAGTCAATCTTGAGGAACTGTGAATGCTTTTATTGTATTCTAATAATAATAATACATAAATAAAAACATAGATTCCTGTTTGTTGTGTAGTATTTATGCTAACTGTTGGACACGTTTCGATTTGTTTATTTTTAATGTAATAAAATATTAATCTCAATCTGAATTGTCACACTACCCAGAATGTCCCAGCGATGTGGCTTAAAATTGTTTTACTGGAATTAAGTTCTTTGTAACCAGCACCATGGCAACAGACGTCATGCTGATTGAGTCCTCACACATAAGCCAAGATCCAGAGATATGTTCGGCTTAATAAATGTGTGACAGAGTGGTTGGAAATCTATTTTCCATCCAACAAAGCAAGAAAGTAAATTTCAAATTCCATGGCAAGATCAGGTGTGAAACATTTTTGTTCCTTTAAAATTATACACACACACACACACACACACACACACACACATATATATATATATATATATATATATATATATATATATATATATATATTTATGTATATATATTCAATAGTTGATGGTTTCCTTTTTCTAATTGTTTAGCATTTAGCATCTACAACCTAGTTAAATATTTTCCTGTAAAATTCTACATTATAAAACAATCAAAACAAAACCTAAAATATGTACTACATCTGAAAACATTAACATTAAGGCAGTCATTAAAAATTTGTGGCATATGTTTATTAGACTTAAATCCATTCATTGTTTATTAATTGGCTTAATCTCGAAAACTCTCCTTACACCCGGTATTGGATATGTCCAGAACAGAAGACAATCACTGTCCTTTGTAAATATTACAGTACTTCGTGTACTTTGTGTAAAACATAATATCAAGTAAAATTACTATATCTATATTGTGTTTGCTTATTCTACTAATTTACCATTTGAATGCCAAGTAAATTTCATAAGTTCCTCAGGCACTGACTGAGTATTTTATACTGCACATAGTGGTATGTTTGATACTTCGATTTATAGGCCTAATGATTATTTTAAATCTGGAGATAATGTATCCATATCTCTATACTTTAAGACGCATAAAGTATTTCTACGCAGTTCAGTTTAAAGCAACCTTGTCTTTTTGCATTTGACTCTTTAATTATATGGTGCAGTATAGAAAAGTATGTGGAGTAAGATAAAATGATTCTCTTCACTGAATGTACTGTAAATATTTTATCAAGTTAAAGGGATAGGTTTGACAATAATATTTATAATAACAAAATCCACATTGGTCTGTTCTATTCAGATTGCCAAAAAAAACAAAAAAAACTACCAACTGCTGGAATATTAAAGGCACCTAGATAACTTGTTCAAGATGTTAGCTTCCTAAAATGTACCTATCAGTTTAGTCTAGTCTTTTGTATATTTAACAAGACTTTATGCCAGTTTCCTCTGTGCTGCAAGCATTATGTTTTCCTTTCTTTCAAACATGTAAAATACTTATCTTATTCTACTACGTACTATTTTATCTAAAAAACAAGTATCACACTACACTGAAGAAAAGCAATCAGTGAAATAATGCATGTATAACTAAAATTGAGGGTATAAAATATCAGGAGTAATGCATTTGATAATTATACTAGTGATTAAATCAACTTATTTTCCTTGAAAGCATTATTAAATAATATAACAATATCAAAGTTCCTTGTAGTCTTTTTATCTTACATAATAAATTAGTAATTTGTTTTCATTTTTCTTTTTAAATTGAAATAATATTTTGTACATGTACACTTCATGTTATTTAACAACAAACTGCACAGAATTAGGCATATATATATATATATATATATATATATATATATATATATATATATATATAGTTTGTTTTTACTTATTGGCCTACTTAGCATTAGAGTAATGAACAAAAGTTGTCTCTTTTTCAGTCATTAGGAAACATAATTGAATTAAATAATGCAGTTTAACAAATCAAAAGTCAATGTATTGAATTTGTTTGTATTACACAACTCTGTTTTCTTAAAGACTGTTTACACATTTCAAATTCTGCAAAGAGTTTTCAAACATCTCCACAGTTATTTACGCTGAGAAATATATTAAGATATGATTCTCACATGTGGTATCTATTTCTCTGGCTGTAGAGAAATTGAAAGAAAAAATACTTTCTTGACCTTTATTCTCCCCACATCAAAGCTGCATGTAGGATATTCTCATATTACTATACATTTCTTCATTCAAAAGCAGAAAATAATCTTTCACATTTGCTTTTTCATTATTATTATTATTATTATTATTATTATTATTATTATTATTATTATTAGAGATTAATATTTAACTTTAAATGATAAATCTAGCTCATTGACAGTCATTACTATGCCAGCACCTGTAACATGTCCATGGAGCTTGTAAAGTGGAACCTGTAAAGTGGATACAGATTTAAAGTCATTGTAACAATATCCAACCTGATTATTGATGACATTCTATGCATATTGTCCATCACACGACCAACAACTCTTTAATTTTTTCACTTTACAGAATTACAACAGAAGAAATGCAGTTCAAAATCAAGAGTATTGGCCACGTTAATATTATTTCACGTAAAGGGATCATGGAAAAGTTTACATAAAAACCGTACAACAATTGAGCTAGCACCACAGGCTAGGTTACACAAGTGAGATTTCAGCTTTGAAAAGAACAAAGCCGGAGTCTCATCTTCCTCCATAGCCCTGGGCAAGGAATTCCAGAGGACACGAGAAAAGCAGCAAAAGGAACGTCCGCTTGACATGGACCAGCTAACCGGATGACACACCAAGGAGGCCTACGTTAGCAGATCTCAAAGCATACCCAGAGGTGTATACTTTCAACAGGCTTGTCCTGGGAGCTAGGCCTCATCCCCTTAAGAGCTGTGTACACAAACAGTCAAGTCACAGAATCAACAGAATCAGCCTTCATCTGAAATTCAGCTGGTTTCATTTGCCACTATATCATGAGGTGAAATATTGTTTAATTATGAAAGGCATCCCAAACCTTTGCTAAAATGAACACAGAATAATGTTTAATGACTTTACCACAGATTTGTTTGCATACAGTATGGCATACATTGAAACTAATGATGGTAGGAACTACTGATGGCAGCCTTGCAACTGAAATAAAAGGATGCACTGTTGTAAATCTTTGAATGGGACTTGAGTACAAAGTTATGATTCCAGGATTGCTACAGGTTGAATTTACTTCAATTGGACTGAACTTCTTGAGCTTTGGATTTGGATAAAATGTTTTTTTAAAGACACGTTTTATTTTTTTGAAGTTACTTTGCTTTGTTTAATTGTGGTTGTGTTCAGAGTTGTTCAAGGGCCAAATACACCTTGGTACACATATCCAGAGCCTTAATAAGTGTTATTGGTTGTGTGAAAAGCCAAAAAGCAGTCAATTGTGACTGCCACTATGGGATTACAGCGATCCCCTAACACAATCAACAGTAAAAAATTTTACAACCACAGGAAACATTTTCTACAAATAATATTTAATTGTAACCAAGTGTAAATGCAAATAATTTGGGATTTTCACACTTGAGACCCCTTCATTGAATAAACCCCAATTACCCAGTGGTACTTGGCACCGGTTATATTTGTATAACTTCCTGTGTAACTAATATTTGTTATGCCAGAGTATAGAGACAACTGGTTAGGTATTACAGATTTCCCTCCCACCAATAGGTATCTTACTTGAAATCCAGCACAAAAAATAGTAGCAGTTGCTTTTACTGCATATGCAGCTTTCTGTCTTCACTTCAGTATAAAAAGTGCACTGTACCTGTTTAAAAGCAAAGCAGGTTTTGGAGAAGGTGCTCCATCTTAAATTATTCTAAAAGCTCATAATGCAGGGATGATCGCCCTTGTCACATAAATATATACCGTATATAGGCATGATATTACTTACTATAACCTAATAATATGCAATTTCACTATATTGCTCTGGATTTATTATTAAGCACCTAGCCACAGATTCAGATGTTAAATGTTCAATTTGTTTTGGATGTCAGAAAATGGAAGTTTGAAGAAACAACATTATGTATGGTAGGCAACATTTATTACTTTTCCGTAAATAATGAATGTATTACCGTACGAGTGTGCAATGTGTGAGGTTGTTGTCCAGAATGTCTTCTAAGCATTTGTACTCTTCCTTGTCACTATTATAATGCATATGGCGTTGAAATATTTGCATCAATGTCACTGAAATTAGCGGAAGGTTTTCACAACATCTAAGTTGTCTTTAAAAACTGGTTTGGCATGGGGTTTAAGGATTGTAAAGTATAGATTTCATACAGTAATTTGGAACGATTTAATCTTCCCCTCCCAGTGAATCTGAATTTGGGAAAGTGCCATTTGACAGGACAAAGACTACCATGACTAGCCATGATTGGCTATTGGACAGAATAAAAGAAGGAAGTCAGTTAAACATGCTTATTATTTTGATTTGACTGCCATCTATGTATACATATACATTTGTACACACATTAAGGTGGTAGGCAACCATTATAAGCAATACTTGTGACAGTTTAGTCTGTACAACTCAATATATGTGAGAAACATTTCTGAAAAAATAACATCAAACCTAGTTTCCACAGACAGACCAGTTTTAGCTGCAGTGCTCTGTAGTTCAGATGAACTTTCCAAAACCTGAATTGAGAGGCGGGTCCACACATTGTTTCCCATGATTTGGGTGGGGAAACCAGCTAAAGCTCATAGTGTGATGCTGACAACCACATATGTAACATTGCAAGCTCTTAGAAAAACTTCACTGCAGCATGCCCTGGATGTGCTTGTGTTTAATTTAATCTAATGTGCATCAACACTATCAACTTCAGAAAACAAAACTGAAGAGAAAGATCTGTCCAGCTAAAGAAAAATAAATACAAATAATGTAATTGTGCCATGTGACTGGGTCCCATGGAGCAAGGAGTATGTTGCACTGATAGCAATTCCTAGAATTATGTATAATTTATAATTTTTTACTGCTTTTAAAAGACTGCAAGCTAGTTATTTTGCTTGAGTGACAAAATTGAGTAATTTGTTACCATGTATGTACATCTTTGTTTAGTAAAACATAAGAAAAGTTACATTTCTACAGAATTATCTCTGAATCAATTCTTGGAGCTTGGACTGATTGCGTTTAAATGTGAGTTTAATCCATGCCAGACCTTTCCTTCCTTTAGTGACAAATCTAAATGAATAAAGCTGAATCACAACAGTGGTTATACATAGATGAGTCTGGATGGGCTTTGCTGTATTTCTAGGTTGACTGTTGTTATCCTGGCTTTTGTTGTCATCATGCGGGTTACAGATATAGAACAAGCTTCCAGCAGTGTGATTAAAATATAATTACAAAACCACAAAAAAAGAACTGAATGAAACACATGCACATGGAAACAAAAGGAAACAAACAAATATCATAATATATTCGTGTCGTTAAGTTTTTTATCTGTTTTCCAAAATAATTATTGTTTAAACCACATCACACTCTCCCCAATGCGGTTCTCAGAGCAGTATGGCAAACCCATCTGGACAAAATGAGGTAAGGACCTGTCTATGTCACACCACTATTGCAAGTCAGCCTTCCTCATGTACATTTGTAACTTGTAGCACACGGTCACAGAAGTTAACGTTGTTGCATTTGTACTTCAAACAATTGTGACTGAATTTTAATGTGTTTGTCTTTTCATTTGTATATGGAATCTGCTGAGAGAATTGAAATCCCGCGATGGTATCTATATGATAAGTATTGTGTAAAAATAATATCTCTGTAAAAAGTTATTGAGGGAAAATAAAACAAATATTGCTTAAATATAATGTATTTGTTTTCAGGCAGCTTTGAAATATCCATAAATGAATACACAATCAATGTATTTATTATATATGTATTAATTCAACATGATTGTTTTAAATTTGACCATATTTGTATTTTCATATACATAAAATATATACTATGTGAGTTGCTTAAGGGTTAAATTGTTGGAATCGAGAAATGTATATAGTACAATTTTGCATTCCTGCTTCTTTTCCAGCATTGACTAACATACTATCATATGCTTGTTCTTTAGATATCTATATCTTTAGTGTTACTTACAATTAATAGCAAGAAAGCTATTCATATGAATCAGTCATGACATTCCATTTATCCTGCAACCCAACTTTATTATTACCACATGTGTATATTTTCTCATTTAGTATCTGTGAAAATAATAAAAAAGTAATACAGCAGGGGATTGTTGCTGAAGGAATTCAACACTGTAAAACACATTTAAAAATCTGAATGCATCTAGTGTCTACAGTATATGAAAGGATAACCTTAACTTGCCCTCTACAGAGAGAATGACCATGCTTATGTCAGTGTGTGGGTTCTTTGTTTAATTCCATTAAATTCAAATTTACAATAAAAAAAAAAAAAAAAAAAACTGAACTGAGGTGATCTTGACTTAAGCCATGAATTTTTAATCAGCGCTGAAGCCTTGATGACCCAATCTCTTCTTTTATATTGGATAAATATAATTTCTCCACTTTATCTTTTGGACAGTCAAACATGTGTCAATATCAAAGAAATTGCCCTGTGACCTTTATGCTACATAGTTTATCCACAGCCTTTGAGCCACAAAGGCTATCTATTCTAATTGATACAATCTTGCTTGAGGTTCCTTGGATGCATCATCAGTCATTCATGGGAATTAATCACTTGACAATATAAACTATAACACTGCTGAACAAGACTAAATTGGAGTAATTCTGAAAGTAATTTTCCACAAAACTTCCATCACTACATTTTTTTTTCCTGAAATGTGAAAAACTGAAATGAATGTTATGAACCTGAAGAACCACAGTTCCGGGTGAAGTTATACTGTTACCATGGGATACTGTAAACTGTTACCATACGATACTGTAAACATTTTGGATTCGTATCTGCTGGCTTCTGCTATTGTTTGGAGGGGAATTACACATTATAATAACTGAATATGAAACACAGCCTTCAACATGTACGCATTCTCGTAAACATTTTGGTGTGAAAAATCATAATTTTTACATTTCAAGCTTCAAGGAATTCCACACAATGAATCATTACTGAAAACTGTCACTCTCTCTGCCCCTTCCCCAATCCAAATTACATTTTGAAAAAGTTTTGTAGTGGACACATTTTGTTTTGTTTGCGGTTAAACAAAGGCCTCATTTCAGAAGCCCTTTTTTTTTGTTTCGTGCTTTTGTGGTGCTTTGTGCAAGTGCTGAATTGCACTCCACCCCCGCAAAGGTAATCAGAGTATCTGTCTCTCTTGGTTGCGGTTATACCTAAGGCAAGGACGTTACAATCATCGTGAAACTGTCATTTTTGCCAGGCCTCTCCCATCATCTCCAAGTTATTTACTGTCAGTGGTAATGCATGAATATCTATATTCACCCGTTCAAATGATAGCTAGCCTAAAATTATCTAGATATACATTCTAGAACTGAAACAACACCAGGGGACTGTTTATGTATCCGGACTACAATGTGAACAATCACTTATTTCTGTAGGGACACTATAGCTTGAGGAACACACTGTTTAGATTGCAGTCATCTCAAAGCCTCATGACAGCAGAGGGCTACATTATATAACCATACACAAAAGGCTTGATTTAAACTCGTAACATATACAAATCATCGTAATGTACAACGTTTTTATATCTGATATTATTATTTAAGAATTTTATTTAATGCACCTTGCTTTTAGTTGGAACCCAAGACTTGTTGATGTAGCTTATTTAGGATATTCAGTTACAAAATGTGAAGCAGTCTAAGCCTGCACCATGCCCAGCCCTCAACACACCAAACAATTGCCTGATATATCAGATTTTTTAACCTACTATAAATGCATTAGGTTCTACATTTTGGAGGGATTTATTTAAATTTTTTTAACAATAATTTTTCAATTACAGGAAACTGAGCATGTTACGTTGGTAATAACTTTTGGACACTATTGGAGTCATGAAAACGATTTAATTCAGGATTCTTGTTAGCTTTTGGACAATTTAAACAAACTGCCAAAAGAAAGTATGCATGCATGCACATTAACAAGTAAAGTTAAGGATCTTCTTTCCACAGACAGTTTGTTAATATTTGCACACAATATATATATATATATATATATATATATATATATATATATATATTGCAAAATAATAAGATACATGGGCTTGGATCAAATAAAAAAATAAAAAAAGGAACAAAAACATAAAATATTGAAATTGTAATTGGCGATTGGCGGCTGTGTCAGTTTTCTTTTATTAGGCACAGACCTTGGTCAAGAAATATACATGTTTTGATTTATTATGTTAATGAATCCAGGACCTGGATTAAATCAAAACTTCTACCAACATCTGCCAAATACAAACTGAATACCTGCTGTTGTTTGCCAGGGGCCTCTTGCTTCTACCTAATGAAAACCCGCTATCAAGGACTGCGCTTGAAATGTGCAATTGGTGGGTGGGTTGAAGCATTCATTAGTGGAGGGCCTGGTGATTTTTTATGTTGTAACTAATGCACTGTTTTATTAAAATTAAAGTGTTTACTATTCCCATCAGTAGGTAGTTATGGTTCTAGACTGATATATAAGGTGCATCAGCAAGGAACTTTATAGTTCTTTAGCGGTGATCCCTAAAAGTGGCCACTATGCTCTGTACACTCTCTGTGAGTTTTGGAAGACTGCTGTGTGTTTTGTTTTTGTGAACTGACAATTTTGCTAGAAGCATATGTAGTGTGTGTGGACAGAGCCCCCGCTTGGATTCCAGGCATCATCTGAAGGTACACCTCTGAGCTGCTGATCCACACAGCTCCTCCAGAAGAGCGACAATTCCGCTTGGTCAAAAGACTGGTCCCCTGACACAGGGGGATCTGTAAACTCTACTAAGCTCAGAGAGGGATAGCGTTACTCATAAACTATTAGCCTTGTTACTCGTAGTTGTATGTGGTTTTGCCTTTTATGTTTTTTAATTTATGTCTATAATCAAATATATATATATATATATATATATATATATATATATATATATATATATATATATGTATTGGCAGCAGCAGCCTCTATGTATGCACACTTGTTTTGATATACAGCATCTCTTTTCCAGTTCACACCAGCAAATCTTATTTCATCTTCCCATCTTTTATGTGGTCATCTTCTAGGTATTTTTGAATCTCTTGGGATTCTTTCTGTAGCTTTTTTTGTGCATCTTTAGTCTGTTCTTCTTCCAATGCGTCCGACCCATTGCCATTTTAACATTTTCGCTTTTTCAATGGTATCACAGTTTTGTTTGTTCTCGAATCCACTGATTTGTCTGTTGTTATATATATATATATATCTGTTTGATTCCTTCTACTCCTTAAATATGGGATAGGTAATATAACTGTCTACAATGATCTGTCTTCATTTACTCATGTGATTATATAGAAAGAGTTATGTTGTATAAGAAGTGAAATAATACAGACATACCTTGCCAGAAACAAGTACTTTTCCTACTGTGTTTTCATTACTCATTTCCCACTGTAGATTTGTTTATGAAACCGGTTTTCACCTTAAACTGTGGATTTGCAAGAGAAACTGTGGATTTGTAAACTAAACAAGAATGGATTAAGGTAGCTCAAAGAATGAGATGACAGAAATGTTTAAAGATTACATACAATGCTGTACGCAGTGCCTTGCACTTTATAATGGAATGTAGTCTAGTTCTCTAGCACTTCGAATACTGTATTTTAAAAATTATTTCTAATAAAGTGTTTTATTAAGAAAAGCAAATACCAAATCAAAGGCATGTGAAGATATATATTTATAAGCGGATATGGTCTACAGGATTCTATTGACCTTTGTGGCACAAAGTCAATGAAAAAGTCAATAAAACTTGAAAGGCTATCTAATTTGAGTAAGTTGCAACTCCGCTGGCCAAGTAGTGGATATTTCCGTGTTCCAGCAAAGTTTCCTTGTTTCATATGTATGAAACCATTTTGAAACAGGGGAGATATGTTACCTTTTTCATTACATCACTTATCTTTTCCTTCTCTACCTATGATCTTTGAGAATTCATTATGGGTGGTTTCTGAAATTGGTCTTGGTAATCTTATATTGCATTTTAAAACCCTAAAAGAAAAATGTTCATGCATGGGCACTAAGGGGTATTTTGTTTATTTGTATTAATAAGTGGATTTAAGTGATTGTATCTGTCGTTTCCATTTGTAATGCATATATGTTAAGAGTGTTGAATTTTTTCAGCATTTTGCAACAAGAGTGCTATATTATAACTGATGTTATAGAATAAAATGTTAACAATTATTATTCAATCAACACTATAACAAATGCAAAATGGCTTAAAAAGTAATTTATATTGCTATTTTATATGCAAATGATTCATTAGTGAACAAATTAATAAGATACTTATAACAAAACACAGTCATGAATTTCAGCTTTTGCATGCCACTAAATATATTTTCAAAATATTAAATAATATTAAATATTATGACATCTGTTTAATTAAAAGACCAACACTGTTTAATCAACATCTTACAATAAAAAACAATCACAAAAGTGAAAAAAGTGCCCAATAGTGATGAAACTAAAGGTGTTATAGTCAATACTATAACTAATCAAAAACTGACAAACCACTACTGAAAACATAACTGTCCCCAAAGCCAAAATAGCTTTTATTGATTTTCTTTCTGTCCCTTTTGTCCACATAGATAAGTGTTTTAATTTATCAATTAAAAAAAAATTCCATGCAGAGTTAATTAATCCCAAAACACATAATTCATTGTATGAATTTTGAATAAATTAAGACATAATTATTATGGTACACTGAGGCAAGTTATGTCTGCCAACTAATACTTCAAAAGGCAATGCTTTCATTATGTTTCTGACAAGTTACAAATTTTTCCAAACTGAACTCCTGGGAGAGATTAACAAAATAAAACCCGGGGGAGGGGAGTATAGAGACAAATAGGGCATCACTGTTCTATCTGCATACCAAAGCTGACCAAATTGTTTGCACACTGTATAGAATATTCTCTGTTGCATGTAGGACTCTAGATGTCTTTCATTGCTGGGTTCACTCTTATAGTACAAAAAAATACAGTACAAATTTAAAATTCTGTATGAATAAGTTCTTTAGGCAGCGTAAAAACATTATACACACGTGTTGAAAAATTAGGTATTGGAGCTGCAGGCCCAAACCACATCAAAACAGCGACCTACCCACCAACTGAAAATGAAAATCACAGCTTATGAGTACATATGTGCGTGTACATCTTATTAACAAAAAGATTGTGATGGCAAACAAAAGATGGCTGTACTTAATAGGGTGTAGACCCACGGACAGACAGTTGATCTTCACAGGTCTCACTGTTCACTATCTGTTGTACTTCAATAGCCCTGTCTGGTACAGTGTATCATAATGTGTAGAATCAGCCTATGGGTGGTCATACATGTGATACAATCCATCGATAATTCACAGAATAAGTTAGAATGGAACAGCTCAAACCAGTAAAATGGCATGTTTTAAAAACATTATTTCAGTTTCGCGTTACAGAATTATTTTATCACCAGTTTTTATCTTTGGCTTCTTATTCTGCATGAGGTTTTGATAATGATCGCAGTATGTAATTATGAAAGAAAAAACAAGGAATCAAATTAGCAGCACTGTACTTAATTTTTGGCATTCAGTTTCAAGACTAAAAGACAAATCAGTTCTGATAAAGGTTGAACAACAAACAGCAATGTACAGGAATATATATATATATATATATATATATATATATATATATATATTGCTTTTGTTTTTCTTAATACATACACTGCCTGTAAAGAAAGAGTAAAGGCAATACACATTTTGTTCCTTTACAGCAACATCATCTAAAATAAACCCTTGCACAAGCTTCTTAAAATCAAAGAAAACACATTTTAGTTTTCCTGATCTCCCCTCCAGTTATTTAGAGGTGTTTTTTCTCTTACAATATTTCAATAGTGGTATGGGTTGCTAGGCAACTCATATTGTCAAACTGACTCTCAGAAGTTAAAGTAATTTTTCATTTAATGTTCTTTGGCTGCAGCAAAAGGATGCGGTTTCAAATTAAGAACAGTGTTTCCATGAAAGGACATTTTCCATGGAAAGGAATGAGTTAAACACCATACAGCTTTTGATATTTTTGTTTGTTTGTTTGTTTTGTACTGTTTTTGAACTTAGTTTTCTCATTTTTTTGTTGGGTGAATACATTTTAATTAACCATTTCCTATTATGATGATGCTGATTATAATTATAGAATTAATGTTGTTAGTTACATTCATGATATAAACAGCAAGGACAACAAAACATACAATCTCAGTTTAATTGTCAAAATGAGAGAAGAAATAGGATTTATTTTAAATTAAAATAATCAAATAAAACCAAAAAGGATTATCCTTTAAAATAATTAAAACTTTGTATTTATTGAAAGCTTTTAAAGAGATCTAAAAACATACTTTTCACTTACAGTATAAATATGTATAATTATCCAGATTTATAGAACAAGAGGTTTAAAAGTATTATTTTAAGTTTAAGTTATTTTAAGTGATGTTTTTGTTATGCTTCCTTTCTTTTTCATCTACTGCTTTTGGCTTGCCCTTTTGTTAACCCCCTCCATATGGTCTCAATAAAAAAGGCCCCTAAACCATCATGAACATATTTATATAAAAAAACAAAACAAAACAACAACAGCAACAAAACTAAAATGTCAAAAGCACCAGGGTTTAGAAATACTATTAAGCAAGCAGTAACTGCAAGATAACTATAATTGAGTGTTATGCAATACCATGCAGATCTCTAATTAGGGTTATTCTTAGACCTTACGACACTTAAAGATTTTTTTTTTTTTTTTTTTTTAATTTAATGCTAGCTCAGTATAGCAAGAAAACTGACATCTGTAAAGGATAGATTTACTCATTTGGTTTTAATTTAAACAAGCTGAGCTGATGTATGTACCAGAACAGCAAGCTTTTGGCAAATACAGAAAAACACAGGAATTTTAATAAAAGGTCAAGGAGCTTTATCAATAACTGCACAAAGCTGTTTTATGAACAAGAGAAACTGGCAAATGCATGTAAGAGAATGTATGATTCTGATAAACAATGCGAAAAACAAATAAACAAAACCAATCATGCAGAGTAAAAGTCGAGATGCTAAATGACAGTCTAGGAGCAACGGATTGGAAATGTTTTTGGTTGTGTTGGCTAATTAACAAGAATACTCTAATTAATTATATTAATAGTGATGTGAGCAGGTAGTTATACAAGATATTGGAAAGGAAGGTCAGTAATACTGTACAAATTAATGATCTCTGTTTTGTACTTAGTCTTAAAGAGAAACTAAATACCCAAGCATTGGAGGTATTTGCATGAGACATTTTTTGATGTAATTTGGCTGAAGTTGTGCTACATCATTCAGAATTGTGCCTTTGCACGGTCAAAGTATGACAGTTTAGTAATGGGAACAGACACCATGCTTCAGTCAGCTACACCATGACAATCACAAGGCTCATATAAACACATACACACACACATTTCTGTAACTTACGTTTTCCCAAATATCCAAGCCCTCCTTCTATAAAACACATTCTTTGCTATTTGATGTAGGAAAGACAAAACAGAGCAGGGGATCCTTATAACCTTAGTACATTATACTGTAGATCTCCTGTTTACAAGTGCCCTTGTGAAGGGTGTGCTAACTCCATCTTATCAATACATCATGTTCATGCATTCCTGACAAAGTTTTTAACAAGATTCAGAGTTTGGGTAAGATTTGTGGAGGTTGAAAGACTAGGAGGAAGATCTGAAGGAGTTTAGACTGGGCCGGTTGCAGTAATAGTAGAATAACTGGAGAAATACACAACAAAAACAGCTAGACAAAGGGCCGGATTAAATCAAAACTTTGACCCACCTGCTAATAGCAAGCTACAAATTTGTACATCATAGCGATTACCTTTATGATTAGAAGAAAGTGGCAGTTCTGTAGTTTTCTATTAGTAAGTGGGTCAAAGTTTTGATTTAATCCGGCCCCATGTTTGTTAGTAGTAATTACTTTTATTAAGTATTTTATGATGTTATTGATGTTTCAAGTCCCTGTTAAGAAAGATAATTGACAAAAAAGTCAGTGTGTTGGTGATTTTACTGATTATATTACAGAACATCACATTTTCATTTTCTGTATTATTTTGAATGATTTTGGTGACAGCTGTCTCTCCCTGTCTGTCCCCTTTGGAGACGTTGAGGCTTTGTGGTTGAAATAAACAGTGTCACTTTCCTTTCTGTTCATTTTGTAAGCAGGTTCAATGACTGTAAAGGTTGCAGCCGTATTTGCTCTATGTGCGGAAGAACAGTAACAACAACAAACAGTACAACATAGACTTATTTCCTCAGGGAAACATCTCAGAAGGAATAAAATCCCACAATGAAACGGAGCTCCTTAGTTCACAAATATATTAGAATGCATCGCTGTCATTTTTTGATTTTTAAAGAGATTTTTCATGTGGTGTTGGGGGTTTAAAAACTTAAATTTGTGTTTTTGAATTCAAGTTGTCATGGTTATCAGTGAATAATGTACTCAAACCTGAATCGCAAAGATGATTTATGAGGTTTTTCATGTTATAAAACCTACACATAAATAAAGACACGATGGTTAAACAGCACACGTGAAGAGACAGAAACATAACTGCAACAAAAGTCTATAGGCTACGTAAGAATACAGAAAACGCACACATTTCCAAAGTGGCTTTTTTATAACATTAAACTATTCTTAATTGATTCAGAGCAAGCTGAAATATACTGCTCTACATAATTACAAACAGACGCTAGACCAAATCCAAACTTTGTTGTACCAGGGATTCGTAAATTACAAATTGTACCATTTAATTTATCATCAGAAGGCAGTTTTACTACTTATAAATAAAAAATACATAAATTAAATTAATGCTCAGTCAAATTAATACCATCAATACAGCTATATATGAAATAACACAATTGTATTCCATTATTAATGAATATAATTAAACACTAGCAATATCATAAGGCTAACTGTATATTTATTGTATACACAGCAATATCAATTCAAACCAAAGAGCAACAGCAATGGCCAATAACAGAACATTTTTACACTGTCAGAATCTGCCAGTAGTTCTACTGGCTTATATTCCCAGTCTAAAAAAGTAGAGGCATGCAGACGGGAAAGCCAGAAAACCTTTTAAAAAAAGCCACTTTATTACAGCATGGTTTGAGAATATTAGAAATCTTTACATAGCACAACATGCTATTCTCATTGGAAAGCCAAATCTGCTGTAAAAACGGCACATCAAAAGTCAGCCACGGCCTACTTCCCCAATGGAATTGAATTAATCTCCCCCTCAATGCTGTTAACTATGCCACCCCAGATTTGAAAAAAGCTGTGATATAAGTATAGTTGCCATTGGTGAACTAGACAAGTTTGTATGTGAAAATTAAAAGATGTAAAGATCTCATTTCAGATGTTTGCATTCTTCTGAACGACATACAACAATTTGAAACCCTAACTTAACCAGCAAGCAAAATTATAACACATTTTGTATAATTTTATGGTCGACTATTCCTATGTACCATAATTTGGGTAATTTATTTTTCTGTTCAGGTAAGCGAAAAACTAATAGTAATTTTCCTTGCATTCCTGTGATTAACACCTTTTACTATAATGTTACATGAAACTTAATTCTGTATTCTCATATATGATGGCAGTTGTAACAGCTGTTTTCCTTCCCTTTTGTGGATAATGAGATATCACTATTTATATTGGAACATTATCCTGATCAGAGCAGCTGGAGAGATCTTTGAATGTTTATTGAACATTATAGAAACAATAGAAATTGTAACACACTTATTAAATGAAGCCACCCATAATCAGAGCTTTCAAAACTAATCTGACATATGGTGGCAGAGAAATATTAACCATGTCTCTTTCTTTCCCTTTTTTAATTTTATGTTTTAGGCGCATTCTGCCAAAACTGAGAAACTGTAACACTACACTTCACTCTGAGACATGCAAAGTTGACTAATACAGATTTGTAAGAACAGATTCACATTTAATTGTTGATTTGTTTATTTCTTTTTTAAAAGACATGATCACATCAGGAAAAACATTGTCATTGGTTTGTTTAGTTTGTTTTCTTTTAACATCCCCTCAATGTATTTTTGATGTGAGTATAGTTACAAAAGTAAGCACCCACTGGACAAGTAGTAAAATAAACAATTCAAGACACTGACTGGCTACTGAAACAGGGCAGACACAGGCAGCTGAGGTATGAAGCATGTCATTTCCATCAAACCCTGCTGAAGCTGTTGCCCATTACAATGAAATTTTGTGCATAGCTTAAAGGGAACTCTATACTATCTAACTGCGCATAGCTCTTCATTTCTCACATGCTTTATGCTCTCCTATGACAGATTCCTATCTCTTTGCATTGTTGTTGCAGCCTCGGTCACTTCTTTTTCTAATTTCCAACCTTTTTTTTTTGTAATGTAAAGTGCAGCAGCTGCTCTAGAAAATGACAGCCACGTCATGCTCTTCTGAACTAAAGATTTGTAAAAGTGACCACTGGGACTATATGCATCAAGATATGGGGGGCAATATTATACACCATTAGGCATGCATTCAAAATTTTCAAAATCTCGTACGTTCTCCAAAAGAAAACTGCAGTAACACATTTCAGTCCTCCCTAACTTCAAATAAAAATGCTGGTATGTTTTATACAGTGCGGGAACATCTATTGTAGATATTCAACTAAAAAGGTTAAACAATTACTTTTGTGCAAAGTCTTTTGAAGGCCCCCTTATCAAAACAAACTGTTTTTGTCCCCCTTAATCATTTTACAATATTCTTACTCCCTAGCCTTATAATAAATCATAAAAGCATTTCCGCCTCAGAAATAAAACAGTAGACCGCAGTCTAGTGGTTATGTGTAGCCCTATTTAGCATCTTTTTCTAATGGGACACATTCTCAATAAACTCCAGTCAGGAATTGTGGTTTGGATTTGGGTTCACAGTCTGTGATATTATACAGAGTGATTTATATTTCGGGTTACAGACTATTTAGTGCAACACTGATGAAAGTCTCTGTAAAATTAAGTTTGTTGTTTTTGTCTTGTGAAGAAGCATCCTTTTCAATTAATGAAGTATTGCATACATTTTGCCTTACATTTCTTTTGTAAAAAATAAAATATCCACATTGAATATAAACATTTGGAAAAAAATATATAATATATGAAATGTTTACCTTTTCCAGTTTCAATCTGTGTTTTGTAATATGACTCAAGCTCCCATTCCAGTTCTTCAACAAAACTTTGGCAACGATTGGTAATCCTTTTACACTATAGCACAGCAGTCATCATAACCATCAAAGAAAATACACCAATAGGAAGTCAGACATCTGCCTTCTACAAAACACATAACAAAACAAGAAACAGATTTATACTTACAGTATAGAGTATTTCTCATAGTTCAGGCTGTTTTATTACCAGGCAGTAAAATACAGTTCTTACGAAACAAATACAAAATAATTAACTTAAAAATCTTACTCAAAAAACTACGTTTCAGTTCATAAGTAAATGCATACATCTACATTAACAGCACGATATCCAGAAATATAGTAATATGATAACAATTAGAACCATTTAAACATGACACATACATTTTATGAAGGAAATTAATGCAAAAATATGCCGGTCAAGAAATGCAATCATTTCCACAAAACAGGAATCGATCACTATTAGTTTGTAGTATTTATATAAATTATTTAATATACTTTTACATACTTTTAAAGTAAATGATTTGTGTCATGGTTTTAACTAACTACCAAATAATATCATGTTTTTTAATATGCGTACAAACTGCACCATGGCTATTTTCAGCACATTAAGCTCATGGTGGATCTTTAAAATATGATTAAAATATATATTTTGAATTGATTCACAAGTTAACATGCAAACTGAGATTTGCAGTATTTAAATCTTTGAAACATTTTGCTTACATCATAAAACACTTAATATTGATCTGGACTAAAATACAGAATTATTTGATTTTATTCATAAAACTTTGAAAACATAAAAAAAAGACTTCCTTGTGGTATGAGTGCAGATCTCAGGGTTTTGCTTTATAGATAAAACAGATGTTTTCAAAGAAACAGAGGAAATTTACCAACAGTGGAATTTACATCAAATTGTTTTTTAATGGCCTGAAACAATCACAGTTATTATCCTACAAAATGTTGTGGGAGTATAACTATTTAACAAAACCACATTGACTGTGTTACTAACATGATGCATTTTGTAAATCTGGTTGGATGTAAATGTTTCTATCATTGTGAATAGTGTTTCTATATATATATATATATATATATATATATATACACTCACCTAAAGGATTATTAGGAACACCTGTTCAATTTCTCATTAATGCAATTATCTAACCAACCAATCACATGGCAGTTGCTTCAATGCATTTAGGGGTGTGGTCCTGGTCAAGACAATCTCCTGAACTCCAAACTGAATGTCTGAATGGGAAAGAAAGGTGATTTAAGCAATTTTGAGCGTGGCATGGTTGTTGGTGCCAGACGGGCCGGTCTGAGTATTTCACAATCTGCTCAGTTACTGGGATTCTCACGCACAACCATTTCTAGGGTTTACAAAGAATGGTGTGAAAAGGGAAAAACATCCAGTATGCGGCAGTCCTGTGGGCGAAAATGCCTTGTTGATGCCAGAGGTCAGAGGAGAATGGGCCGACTGATTCAAGCTGATAGAAGAGCAACTTTGACTGAAATAACCACTCGTTACAACCGAGGTATGCAGCAAAGCATTTGTGAAGCCACAACACGTACAACCTTGAGGCGGATGGGCTACAACAGCAGAAGACCCCACCGGGTACCACTCATCTCCACTACAAATAGGAAAAAGAGGATACAATTTGCACAAGCTCACCAAAATTGGACAGTTGAAGACTGGAAAAATGTTGCCTGGTCTGATGAGTCTCGATTTCTGTTGAGACATTCAGATGGTAGAGTCAGAATTTGGTGTAAACAGAATGAGAACATGGATCCATCATGCCTTGTTACCACTGTGCAGGCTGGTGGTGGTGGTGCAATGGTGTGGGGGATGTTTTCTTGGCACACTTTAGGCCCCTTAGTGCCAATTGGGCATCGTTTAAATGCCACGGCCTACCTGAGCATTGTTTCTGACCATGTCCATCCCTTTATGACCACCATGTACCCATCCTCTGATGGCTACTTCCAGCAGGATAATGCACCATGTCACAAAGGTCGAATCATTTCAAATTGGTTTCTTGAACATGAAAATGAGTTCACTGTACTAAACTGGCCCCCACAGTCACCAGATCTCAACCCAATAGAGCATCTTTGGGATGTGGTGGAACGGGAGCTTCGTGCCCTGGATGTGCATCCCACAAATCTCCATCAACTGCAAGATGCTATCCTATCAATACGGGCCAACATTTCTAAAGAATGCTTTCAGCACCTTGTTGAATCAATGCCACGTAGAATTAAGGCAGTTCTGAAGGCGAAAGGGGGTCAAACACAGTATTAGTATGGTGTTCCTAATAATCCTTTAGGTGAGTGTATATATATATATTGTTTTCACCCCAACCCCAATAAACAATGTAAAATGTGTAAAAAATGTAAGTCATGTTTTTATGTTGTACAAGAAGCACCTTCTCTCAGGGTAGGGACCTAATTTATGGAGGGACATACAGATTCCACTTTATTACATGTTATATGTCATATGCATATATATACACGCCTAAGCTATGCATACATTCTTCTGAAGAAATGTGGATGATCTATAAACCTATTATAGACACAATTAAATAGATTAGTTACCTTTCCAACCAAGTTCTATTTAATTGTGAGTTATTGTGAAACTTGATTCATGTCTGTTTTGAGAATCCTTGAATAAAATCATTGACTTGCATTGAAATATTAATCCAATTTATTGTATTGATTAAGGTTCAATATTTCAGCACAAGTTCATGCTTCACTTGTGCATGCATCATTGAGCTGTTGTGGAATTATGCAGTTTAATTTCATTTTCAACAAAGAAAAACAAAAGATCACAGAAGTATTTTAACATAAACAAAATGAAATGAAATATCACTGCAGAGCAGAGAGTTAAGTACCAGTTACTTATAATGAAATGTTGTGATTTTTTTTTTTTCCAATCCTAATACAGAATCCTGAAGGTCATTTATAACTACATCTGTACAATATTTTAGAAGAAAATGTCAAGCATTGAAAACATTCATTTACAATGCAGATTTCTACGAAAAGTTCATTCTCTAATCGATTACAATACTGAAATGATTATCATGTGCAGAGTTCTCAGTAATTGAAAATAAAAAGACAAGTCTGGAAGAATCGCATAGTTAGATAACCTGGGTCAGGTCAAATTAAAATCAAACTACTTACTTCCTACCCAACATATTCCTGGAAAATATTTGATCTAAAGGCAACTAAGGCCATCACTGAAATAAATCTAATCACACATTAAAATAGGGGAAGCAATAACATTGGAATAATACAGACAAATCAAAGGCTTCTGATACCATATCAGGGAAAATATACATTTCACTGGGATGGGCAGCAAAGGGAAATGCAAAGCTGAAGTTAACAAATCATAGTGCAACCAATAATCATGATTTGCTTATCTGCATTTTGATATTTTGGTCTGAGATCAGTTATTTTAAAAATTAAGCAATGATTATTGATAAGATTTATATCTATAGAAAGAAAAGCACATTGGAATTTAACTCAAGAATAATAATTTATGCCTATGCAGGCACATGTTTCATGAACACAGAACATTGTAAGACATTCACACAATAAAAGAAATAGACATAAAGGTCTGAATTTGTGAATACAATTGGTTACATCACTGGGGAGAGTCCCAGGAAAACAAGTTCCTTAAAAAATATTGAGACGTTCACACTGGTGGTGTAATTGACCAATCAAGTAGAACATTTGTGATTTTTATTGTTTTTTTTATATAAGATTTTGATTGGTCTAACATTTTAATTTAGTGGGATGTATTAATTGGATGTGTAGAAGACTACTCACAGGCAAGAATGCCCATATTTGTAAAATAAATAAATAAATAAAGTACTTATTTAAACACCAGATTATTACAGAATTAAGACCAGATATGTTTACTAGTAAGAGGGAAAAAGCACCCGTTTTGTTTGACACTTTTTTTGTTACAGAGCCCTGCTTCATTCTTATAGGCGATTAAATGTTTGCAAATCAACTTAAGCGGCACAAATGTTTGTCAGATTCACCTTAAGCAAATTCAGTGGAAATGCTGGACGACATTTAAGCACATGTTACCTTCTTAGATTCGGTTCTGAAAGCTGTCTGCAGCCTTGTCATTGAAAGAGGAATGCAAACTCAGTTTCAAGGGCTAACATTTCTTGGGAATAACACATGTAAAATAAGTTAATGGTTTATGTACTGTTGAAAAACAAAGGCATACACATTGTTCCTTGATTTTTACTACTAATATATGGAAATCAATATGGCATTGTGGTATATGCACATTGCTAGTTTTCAATATTAGAAAGTTCTAGAGATTAGTATTTTGACGAATAGCGTTGTTTCTGCAACAATAGGAAGTTGTTGATATTTTACAACCTTATTCTCTCAGTAATAGCGTGTTCTTAGATTATTCTTAATTTTTTTCTATGGGTTTTCATTGTACTATACAACTTTTCATAAAATAAGCTTCTAGAGCTCATATGTATTTAATACATGGGTTTGGCTTTAGCTCCATTGACTTATATATAGAAAACGTTTAAATTATCTTTACATGGACATATGGGCAAGACATAGTTGAGGGGAGTGTTCTCAAGCTATCGTTTAAAGACTATATAAGTAGAGATTAAGTCCTGTGTATAGCCTATATATTTATATGGCTAATCTATGCTAACATATAGCTGTATAGGCTAATATAATAAATATATGGTTATCTTTCTAGAACTGACACAGCACTTGTTTCTGTATGGAAATCATAGCTTGAGGAACATGGAGTTTTGAATTATACCTTCACCAAGACATTTAGACTTAATGTTTTAAGATCATGGAATGTAAAGCTGTTCATGTCCTTTATTTATCTTACTTTTCATTTCATATCTGCATATTACTTCAACCAAATCTATTTGTATAGGTTTTGCATGCTGTATAACAATTGAAATACCACAACAACCACAGTACTACTACTACTACTACTACTACTACTACTACTATTACTATTAATAATAATAAAAAAGCATAATTCAGGATAAGATGTAGCAAGCAGACACCATATGATTTTGATAGCTAGGAATATATTAAATGTATATAATGTGTTTACACATTTTCCATATCTTTTCAGTTGGCTGGTGCCATCCAGGAAATAATTATTGGTTTGTAGAAATATATATTGGTTCCATTATATATATGGGTAAAACGGATTCCACATAATATATTTCTGAACCTATTCCTACCAATTTATATATATATATATATATATATATATATATACACTCACCTAAAGGATTATTAGGAACACCTGTTCAATTTATCATTAATGCAATTATCTAACAAACCAATCACATGGCAGTTGCTTCAATGCATTTAGGGGTGTGGTCCTGGTCAAGACAATCTCCTGAACTCCAAACTGAATGTCTGAATGGGAAAGAAAGGTGATTTAAGCAATTTTGAGCGTGGCATGGTTGTTGGTGCCAGACGGGCCGGTCTGAGTATTTCACAATCTGCTCAGTTACTGGGATTTTCACGCACAACCATTTCTAGGGTTTACAAAGAATGGTGTGAAAAGGGAAAAACATCCAGTATGCGGCAGTCCTGTGGGCGAAAATGCCTTGTTGATGCTAGAGGTCAGAGGAGAATGGGCCGACTGATTCAAGCTGATAGAAGAGCAACTTTGACTGAAATAACCACTCGTTACAACCGAGGTGTGCAGCAAAGCATTTGTGAAGCCACAACACGTACAACCTTGAGGCGGATGGGCTACAACAGCAGAAGACCCCACCGGGTACCACTCATCTCCACTACAAATAGGAAAAAGAGGCTACAATTTGCACAAGCTCACCAAAATTGGACAGTTGAAGACTGGAAAAATGTTGCCTGGTCTGATGAGTCTCGATTTCTGTTGAGACATTCAGATGGTAGAGTCAGAATTTGGCGTAAACAGAATGAGAACATGGATCCATCATGCCTTGTTACCACTGTGCAGGCTGCTGGTGGTGGTGTAATGGTGTGGGGGATGTTTTCTTGGCACACTTTAGGCCCCTTAGTGCCAATTGGACATCGTTTAAATGCCACGGCCTACCTGAGCATTGTTTCTGACCATGTCCATCCCTTTATGACCACCATGTACCCATCCTCTGATGGCTACTTCCAGCAGGATAATGCACCATGTCACAAAGGTCGAATCATTTCAAATTGGTTTCTTGAACATGACAATGAGTTCACTGTACTAAACTGGCCCCCACAGTCACCAGATCTCAACCCAATAGAGCATCTTTGGGATGTGGTGGAACGGGAGCTTCGTGCCCTGGATGTGCATCCCACAAATCTCCATCAACTGCAAGATGCTATCTTATCAATATGGGCCAACATTTCTAAAGAATGCTTTCAGCACCTTGTTGAATCAATGCCACGTAGAATTAAGGCAGTTCTGAGGGCGAAAGGGGGTCAAACACAGTATTAGTATGGTGTTCCTAATAATCCTTTAGGTGAGTGTATATCTGAACCAATGTATATTTCTGTACCAGTATATATATATATATATATATATATATATTTTTTTTTACTATTTTACCCTTTAAAATTTCCACTAATGTAGTGTGTGGCGTGTCTACTTTGATGTGGGTCCTCACTATTCTCACGTTTGCATTTCGTGCCAGACCCGGGGCAACCGCATAACAGCCTCGGGTTTTGAGACAGACTCATACACATACGGAAGTCCTATATGAACAGTATTTAACAAAACTACCTTTTGAGTGTGGGGGAGATTACAATTTTTCTAAAATAATAATAATATATATATATATATATATATATATATAAAATATATACTTCCTTAACAGAATAGCAGAAGGACAGAGAACCGTTGTGTTAAATACAGTAATATTATGAGTTAAATTGTAGTATGGTGTCTTTCGCAGTGCCTGTCTGAAAATCAGAACCGATATATATATATATATTTCTGAACCGATATATTTTTATGAGAAAAAAACATGATTCTATGAATGTGTACATTGATTTGCATACATATGTGTCCATATTGGTTCGGAAACATATTGGTTTTATTAGATTGATTGGATTGTATCTATTAAATTGTAATATATATATACATTGGTTCAGAAATATACATCAGTTCAGAAATATACATTGGTTGAGAAATATACATCAGTTTAGAAATATTTATGTCGGTTCAGCTATATATACATAAGTTCAGAAATATATATATTGGTTCAGAAATATATTCTGGTTCAGATATGTTGGTACAGATATATATAGATCAGGTCAGAAATATATATTGGTTTGGCTAAATATACATTGATTCAGATATATATAAATCAGTTCATATATATATATATATATATATATATATAGGTTCATAAATATATTCACTGGTTCATAAATATATGTATCAGTTCAGAAATATATTGGTAGGAATAGATCTATCTATCTATTTTACCCATATATATAACTGAACCAATGTATATTTGTACAAACCAATAATTATTTCCTGAACGGCACCCCATATGGTTTAACATTATTATTATTATTATTATTAGTTTATTATTATTATTGATGAAGGTGTAAGAATAATCACCAACATGCCTGAGTTGGTGATACATTATTGATGACTGTGGATTTATTACAGAAGTAAAATCGAAAAACCCAGGTTATAGGTTTGTTCTGACTTTTGATGTTCTTCTGGCAGCAATCAAAGTACACGCCACAGTACCAGTCAAGGGTCCATAAGATCTGAACCTTTGACATATGGTGGATGTTAAATTTGTAAGTGTAAAAAGTTTGCAGGATGCTAACTAAAAAAAACAGTTGGAGGTCTGTTAATTAGAGAGTTGTAGCAATCCATGGGAACATGTCATTAGATATCTTTGATGACCCCACTACTTATTCTTAAAAGATTTGATACAACAGATGAGCTTTCTACGGACAGCACATTCAAATGTTTTGATCCAAAGCTTACTTCAGTCTCAGAAATGAAGTGATTCCTTAGAACATAATGGGATTTTATTCTCTTGGGGTGCACTCCACAGAGAGGCGGCCACTTCTTTACATTAACTAGTCAGGTATGATGATACCTCAAGTCACAGAAGCTTGAAGAGGATAAATAATAAATGAAAGTGGTATTTGAGTCTCCAAATCATCCGAGAGGTCAAGATCCTTCCTTTTTGTGAACTTTGTAAGATGTGTAGAGCAGACACCAGTGCTAAAGGTTAGGGTCTTAGACAGGTACTATAGTTTGGCTTGTAAGCACAGTAGTTTATAAACATCTGCCCAACATGTCATTGAAGTACTTTTCATGGTTTAAGCTTTTCTTTCACTCCATGGGGGGAGAGGTGGGGGTGCTGAGAGGCAGAAAACACATAGAGGAAAAGTTAGCATTCTTTCTGAGCATAAATCTGCAGCTAAGCTGGTATTTTGTATTGATTTTTCCTGAAGCCTGTAATCTTGAAAGCTTGTAACAGAAGATGAGGTAAATATCATTTTATTTGCTCAAATAGGTTTAGATTGGATTGAGATGAAAAAAGTAGGGACAGGCAAAATCTAGACTGAAAGCAGCAATTACAGATAATTGTTTTCAGTAGTAACTAGAATAGATTACCTCTCCTATGAAATTGTCTGATGAAAAGAAGGCTAGGGTAATTTTATTTAGCTAATTAAGAACTATAAAAAAGACAATAAAAGATGTGCAAGTCTGTTGGTTTATTTGGGTTGTTTTATTGTTCCTTTCTCTTAATCCTGATAAACCAATTTCTTTTGCACATATTGGAAGGGTTTTGTTCGGTACAAGTTTCCTTTAGTGCATGCATGTGTTAGATTGTGTTATATTAAAGCAGAAAGCACCATCCTATTTAATTTCTAATATTTAATGAAGGAATTCCAATTTAAAATAGCAGGACTATGAAAACCACCCCTGTTTTACATAGTCTGTTGAAAAGTTAACAAAGGAAGCAATCTGAGTCTCTGCAAAGAACAGTGTTAAGCTTTCAAGCTTTAAAATATGAGAATTGTGAATCAATTTTCATCATGCCATCGCAAAAGGAGATGATGTGTGGGAAGGTGTTTGATAGCAATATTTGGAAAGGCACTAATTTCAGCCGCACCCTATCAATATAATCTTGTATTGTCAACATTCCCAGGCTTAATCACATGGACAGGGATACAACGGAATACAACCTTTTTTATTAACTTTTTCAGTAGATCATCGCAGGAAATTGCAATGTTTATTTATGATGTGCCATCGAGCATATTACATTATTCAGTTTCAGGCCTGCAATCGTCAACAGAGCACTGTGCAGAAAGTTCACAAAATAATGCAATAGCATATGTAAGGGATTTTTACTGATGGTTATTTTATTAAGTTAATGGATATTAAGCAGCAAATCTGTTATTAAACTGAAATAGCATTCCAGTCTTTAGGTTATTAACAGTTCTGTTTTAAATTTGAACACGGTTTATTTAAGCTTAGTCAATGGAAAGCTATTGCAGTTTCTACAGTGATTGGTATATATGTATAAGTAGAGTATCTGTTGTTTTGTTCAGCTATGAACTGATTATACATAAGGATATGAATACTTATATTAGTACAAATTAATATTTTTATTGCTAACGACTGTAACCTTTACCAAAACCATGGCAACTGTCCACGGGAGCACAAAAATTAATCCCCATCAGTTCATCCCATGACAATTAGTCTCCAACAATTCGTCCCCACGATTTCCACGTCCTCTACTCTGATACTGTTTAACTCCAGGAAATTAAAATAAAAAAATCTATACATAAGAAACAAAATCTGTACATTAGGAATTGAACCTGCAATGCCAGGCTTGCAGTGGCGTGCCTGACATTATGCTAGCTAAGATAAAAGCTTAAATTTGAAACCTGGTTTAAGTAGCCTATAGCCAACTGTCCTGATTAGTTGTATATGACAATTATTGGATATATAGTCTCAAATTAACATATACATTACGAACAAAAAACATAATATTAAATTATAAAAAATGTGTGTGTGTATATATATATATATATATATTTATTTATTTGTTTATTTATTTATATAGCCTACCTGTATATGTATATGTATATGTGTTCTATTGCTCTACAATAAGTTAATGCACTCATGGTTACAGTGGAGAATGTATGATGGGGTGAACTGTCGTCAGAACAAATTGTTATAGAGGTGAATTGCCGCAGGGGCCAATTGAGTGTTGGAGAATGGACAAGTGAGAACAGCGATTACGGTTATGGGACTTTGAGCATGAACTTTACTACGAGAACAGATTACGGATTTGGACTGACTGCTACTGTGTGTTGTGTTCGTGGTGAAGAACTGCATGTCTTTCCCTGTGTGTCTGTGTAAACAAGATCACTGTCTCACTGTCTCACTGTGCTACAGTATTGTGCTAAAGTTCAACCATGATACCTAGAAGAACAGGGTCTGATAAGAACCAGTTCTCACAAGCAATTTGGGCTTGATACATCGTACAAACCCCCCTTATATTAAAAATTACGTATGCCTTCATATTATTCCCAGGTTTGACCATATTTGGGTCTCCCTGACCAGTCAGACAGAAACTGGCCTTCCACTCATCACAAGACAGACATGCAGGACCTGTTATCTTTCTCTCTTATCTGGTCTGCAAAAAAAATGCCCGTACTTTGTAACTTCTCGAACACCTCTTCCGTTCAGCTGTTCGTTAATAAACTCATTTTGATTGAACATGTATCTCTCTTGATTATTTGGACTCTTCAGTGGTTATTATTATTAGATATGTTAGTGCTGCCTTGATTTATTTATTTGGATTCAAACTGGATTCGGAAGGAATCATTGAAGACAAAGGAAAGGTTTTCTGTTTCATTTTCTTGCAATGCTTTTCTTACAAGGGCAGTGTGAGTAGTTTACAGTATCATTTGTGAGCAAAACATCCGTTTGCTGTAGCGAGAGGGGAAGGAGAATCCTCTGGCCATGTTGCGGCTAAACAGGGTAAACAGTAATTGATTTTCCATTATAATTATAATTATTTAGTATAGCTCTCAAGCATTGAGGCCCCATCTCAAACTCTCAATCATTGTCGCCAAGATCTCATGCATTGGGTGGGCGAAAAATTATCTGTGCGCCCCCTTCATCTCTCACATTGGTGTTCTGAAAACTTGAGAGCTGCCTTACTTTTAAAAATGAAGAAGGTGATTGGCTGCATAACATGACATGTGTCTTCTGTGGGTAATTGAATGAAAGTTACTACAGTGACCAATGCCAGCGCTTCGAATCCTGTGTGGGCATAGCTTCCCCAGAAAATATATTTTTTAAGCTAATAGTTTCATAATAACACCTACAGTAGCACATACACAAGCACGCATGCACGCAAGGCCTGGGGTTATACACAACACAAGTATCTCTCACCCCCCCACCTATCCGATAGCAGCAGGGGGAAGCTGCAACTATAAGTCGTTTCATGTGCTTCCATGTGAAAGGTGTTGTCCCGTAATCCTTTGTGAACTGTTTCTGTTTGTATTTCAAATAACCTAAGTTGCATCCATAACCCAACAATATGCTGTTTGCTCCTTTTCTACTTTTTTCACTAGAAAATGATATAGACAAACAAGGTGTTACTCTGAATCACTTTAGTTTGATCTAGTCATCCACATGATTATTCAGTTTGTTTAATTCAAGAGACATTTAAGGATTAAAAATAATACTTCTTCACATCAGGGGTGAACAACTCTAGGCATGGAGGGTTTTGGGGCTTTCTGATTTTCAATTGACCCGAGGTTTTACCCACCTCATTGTTGGCTTCACTGGGCTAATTTAACAACTTTTTCGATTCACGACAGCACTGGTGAATCAGAGAGAGCAACAACACCTACTAGACTGGGGCCTCCAAGACTCCAAGAGTTTTTCATCCCTACTTTACATGTTAGGGGTAAACTTATTATATCCCATACTGCATACAGAAACTTCCTTAGATTTGAAAAAATGCATATCCTAGTGACAACACAACATGGTACTTCAGAAGTAGAGACAAAACCCAAGCCTTGTTGTTCCTTCTAGAGTGTTTCTTTCCCTCGTATCGCCAAGCACTTCAAACCCGTTTGCTGTTATTTTCTCTCTAGATCAGTAACTTTGAATTGTTCTACCTGTCATCTTGTAGTGACTCGCACAGCTAGATGTCACAGTGGTTGTTTGCACTTTCATTCCTTCACATTAAATGGCATTCATTTGGTTCCTTTGATTTATTTCTTTTATTCAGTTCAGGATTTGTTTTTCCTCACTTGAATTTCATTAAGATTGAACTTTTGTTCTTCTGTCAGCAAAACTAATGGAAAAGTTTAAAAGAAAAATGTTTCACCTATATTGTCACTAGATGTACGTATTACAATTACACCACGAGTAGCTGCTACTGGGATATCACTTCATATGTTCAGTAACATCAGTTTCTGGATATGGAAAAGTCGATGGTTTTATGCACAGTACATTACATTTGTGGAATACATACCCCATTTACTTTTTTTATACAGTGCTACATCTACAGAAGAAGAATGGGTATATTAGTGTTTTCTCTGCAGATTTTGTAGCATTTTTTGTTGTTGTTTATCATGAAGAAATGAGAATATCTTCAGATGCAGGCAGAACTAGCTCTATATTAAACAGCATTTCATGAATCACAATGTATTATAGAGCTGAAAACACCTTAAACACCCCCCCCCCCCCCCCCAAAAAAATATGCTATATCACAAACAGTGTTACAAGATGTGCTTCAATTGACATTTCACTTGATTTTTAGTTTTTTTTGTTTTAAATATATAATGTGCAAAGGTTGACGTTTTTTCACGTTTTTAAAATGCTTTCGATACAGGTTTGAAAAGTGGCATTACAGAAGCTGACATTCCATAATACATCACCCTCGGTTACACATGACATACAGCCAGAGTCCTTTTTTCATTAGTGGACTTACAGCCATGTTATTTTTGGAAATGCTTATTAGCTAAGGTCAACTAATTATTTGTACACTTAATTAAGGTCATGGTTGTAATCACTTTTCCCATAGTGCTTTATATGTGATTGAGCTAAGTACTCTTGTTCGACCCAATGCATCATTTATCTTACAGCTATAGCACCATGCTGATATTCTTCTCCCATTTCTCTCTTACTTTTCTCTAGGACACTGTGCGGAGAATGTCAAAGCATTCGGTACATTTTCACCTTTGAAACAAACTGAAAATAAGTGTGTTTTTATAGTATATTTTTTTTAAAACAGTAATAAACACTCAGTTTAATTTAATCAGACTTTGTGAACTGTGACTCATTTTCTTATTTACCAAGATTACACAATGCTTGTTTTCAATTGAAGGGAGAAGCTGTGAGAATTTTGAAATGTTATGAAATGCAGTTTGAATTAATTACTGCAGTCTTTTATTCAGATTAAAACAGGGATAAAGGGGGAAAAGCCTTCTGAAGGAATTTAAGAAGAGTCTGTCCCCTTACTGTTGTATTTGAAATGCACTAGCATGTCAGGAGAGAATACTTTGCTCTCTATTCACATCACTGCATATAATGGTCCAGATTTGTGGCAAAATATAATACAACATTACAATAAAAATATATAAAATAAACCTGAGCTGCATAAGAAAAAAACAACAGCACTAAGTGTTTTACTTTTTCTTTGGCTTCGAAATTGGTCCTCTACTGTTAGATTGTGACAACACTTGGATAGCAAGAAGAGATAGAAAAACAAATAAATGGATCCGTGAACAGAGATAAAAGAGTAAACATGTTAAAATGGCAACAGGGTGGAATTGTAAAATAATAAGTAAAGACTTTTACATGTAATCGGTTTAAAACATACAGCATATTTCTGTATAACTGAGCAGAAATTGAAAATGACAATTACGTGTTTCACAGTATATCTTTTAATATCACCTATAATCAGTCCCTTGTGCAAATTTGGCTTGTTCACTGAGCATTCTTTCTTTTTTCTTCTTTTAAATGTACAGCCATCTAGAACAGAGAATTATCACACTGAGACGAGATAAGAAAGGAATTAGATACAACCCTCAAAACCTTCCAATTTTAGTTGCACGGCCAATACCTACTGACCAAAGAATTTGACACTTGTCACACATTTCAGTTTTTTAACACCTTTTGTCTCACAGTTACATGCACAGAATCAGCTCATGGTGTATCCTTTGTTGTTAAAAATTCTCTTAAAGATTATGTACTTTTGAAAAGCTTTTCTCGAACACAGATTGTATTACTGCCAGAACCTCTCTAAGTTGCATTGAAAACCCAGTTTATATTCCCAGAGATGTCTAACAAGCTGCGGATATGGTCCTGGATTATAGACAGGGAAAAATCAATAGGCTGCTGTCTCAGAGGCATCGATATAGATTATGAATCACAGCAAGGAAGTAGTCAGTGATCGCTGTTGCCAGTAGTGTTGTGGAACGGTGTGAGAGTGTCTTAACCTGCTTTAATGGACTGTGTTTAGAGAAACAAAACAGGTGGCAGCCTTTGAATTCCAGCAGGTTTTACATCAAAAAACATTCATGATTATTCATATCCTTATTCATAATTCAAAACATCTTACCTCATGTTTGCATGTCCACCTTGAAAAGCCATTAAGATTGAGTCTTTTTTTTATCTGTGTCATGTACGACTGCCTTTGCTAAATGCAAGGTTTGCACAGTTCAAGATCACTCTGTCCCAAGTTTATTTCTTCATGCAGCTGATTAAAAGGTTGTTTTCTTACATTGCTATCTTAACTATAATTCATACTTATCATTTCTTAGCAACGCTAAGTATTCATTGACCTACAAATCAATAATCTTGCAAAGGATCGAGTATAAAAAAAGTAGTTCAATACAGAAAGAAAAAAAAATCTACCTGTGATATTTCAAGTGTTTTCAGATATGCCCAACACACTATTGCTTAACCTTAGACTGTAAATGGCAGGGATTTGGTTTTATTTAAGCCTTTAGTATTCAACATATGAAAGTAAGTTGATTCACAACCCATTATTATTGGCATCTGTCTGCGTTTTAAAGGCCCATCTATCATGACAGAAAAGTAGTACCTTACTGAAAACACAAACTAGACATGACATCTTCCTTACCCAGAACACTACAACAACAGCCAACAGCACAGTGTCCCTCAACTTGTTATCTGAAAGATTGTTATTGAATACCTGTCAAAGGTTACATTGCCAGGGGTTGCCCTTTTGATCATGTAAGTAAGAAGGTGGGAATAAGGTCACAGTTACAACCTCAGACAAAAAAATGCAGAGGAACAGCCTGTATATGTTTACATGGATTTTAAGCGATTCAGGATGATTCGTTTATTTAAATAAAACATACACTACACGATGGGAGCAGCCAGCTGAGCTAATAAAGATATATAAATGTGTTTCCATTTGCCAGGCAAATACAATTTACATCAGTGGTATAAAATTGGGTGCCATTAGGTTGCCACAAATAAGGTAAAACAAATAAAATAAACTGCCTTTTGTGTTCATTTTTGTAGTCATAACTCCTTTAAAACACATTCCTTTTCAGGCGTGTTTATGTACGAAAGAAAACAGAAATAAATAAATAACAGTAATAATAGACTTTCGCCGTGGTTCTGTTGTGCTGTTTATGCTGATTCCAGTGCCATCATATGCATTATCAAGAGCTAGCCTAATATATTTATCAGAATTGCTACTGGTCGAAATATTTCACTGCTTATATTGCAGTGGCTAGGATGATATACTGTAGATGAATCCTCTGTCCTTTATGTGCTAGATTTAATTTTCCATTTTTGTAAATGGTCATTAAGGTGAAGAAAAAGCCTGATAGGGAATGGATTATTATTATTATTATTTCTTTTTTTTCCCTTGACTGTGCTGGGGGATTCTCAAGGTCAGCTGCATCACGGGACAATGAAAATTATCAGCTTGTCAATCTACCTTAAAGAAACCTGACGTCTGACTCAGCCTCCCCTCTCGATGTGAATAGAAAATAGGCTCGGTGTTTGGGTTTAGGGTATCAAGGCAGTTCTCCTTTAGTGCAGCTTGTATTCCGAACTCTTGCTTAAATGAGGGTTGTAACTTTGCGCAGCTGAAGTTATTTTGCATCTGTGTCACGGCTCTCATTGGAATGCTCTTTCATGATAGATGTTTGGGTTGTGTAAATAGATGGGGCATTTCAGAATATCAAAAGGTGAGTGTCGCTATGCCTGAATCAAAACCAATCACACATAATATTACCTTACAACACATCAAAATCATACTAAGCCATGGTTAGTATAAACGGTATAAGATATTTTAAATTTGACTCAACTTGGTGTGAGGCTCAAGAATATAAATGATTTTAACAGACCAAAGCTACACACTTCATCTTAAACTGCACTGATACATTTAATTAATTGAAGCTGTTTAAAAACATTTTGTATTCACTGGTATAACATCAACTAATAATTCAGGAGGAAAAGAACTCCAACTTCTATAAATAAGAAATACAATTACTGTGCACAGAATACAATGCTAGTACTGCATGTTAGAATACACAAATATACATCCCGTCATTTATTTTGTACTTTGAAATATAATACATTCATATAAAGTGGTATTATGTTTAACTTCATATAAAAAGATAAATAGGTCTTAATTGCTGGGATTTATATATTCCTTGAGATACATGCACATGTCTAATGAGTTTAATTTTTGAAAATTAAGGATGCTGGCTTTTTTGTAAAAGAAAAGATTAAACACATTTACATTAACCCACTTCAAACCACACTGTAACTTGCTGCCTTAAAATTATTATTATAAAAATAAACAAAGAAATACAATACTTGCATCCAACAACAAGAAAACACATTTAAAACATTTAATATTAACATTTTAAAATACAGAATGTTAAAAATATAAATGGGTAAATGACAGAAAGTAGGAGACACATTACTCCCATTGAATAGCAGTTAATTTGGTGTATTATAAGATCCAGGCTCTCTACAAAGTGTGCTTCAATAACACATATGCATATTATAAAATATTTAAATCAAAGTCTGTCTATGTACAGTTACTCAGAACAATACAACAAGCATGCAATTTCCAGCACCTGCTATTGGCTAATATTCAAGGGCCAACAGCTTATCACAAACAGCAATGTATATGCTACACAATACGTGATTAATTCCCAGCTCTGTAAATGTTTTCAAAAACAAAACATACACGTCTATATTTGGGAATCTGTATATTTAAATGGGTAGAAACATACCATGATTAGGATAGTATTTAATGAGAAAAAAAAAGCATGACAGGAAGAACAAGATTTTAAATGTACCTTACAGTACACAGCAGCAATGGATGCATCATGCCCGAATACGTCCCCCACAATAGAAGGTGTGCAGTGCACTGTCAACCACAAATTACATCTCAGTGAAGGCAGTGGTGGAGTTATCATGCCATTTCACTACTACAAGGTCTGGAGAGCGCCACAGTGCCCGCAACAGACTCACATTTCTGCCTTTATTCTGTGACCAGAACTATGCTGACAGTCTCAGTGACAAGAACCTGAAGAGTTTTGTTGTTTTCGGGCTGACAGGCCTATATTTGTAGCTGACCTATCTTTTGTTGGCACTAGTTTCTATCATAGAAAGGACTGAAAGGGAACACAATTATTCTCTGGTACTCTTAAGATCATGTTTCACAGGTAATCTTCTTGTCTTTCCTCTCCCATACTGCTGGGCTCATTCCAAGAAAGAGAACATGGCTCTGAATTACTGTTTTTGTTATAGCTCGGCACAGTAACCTAATCCCCACCTCCTTCATTATCTTCTAAATTCTTTAAGACTAATTGGCAGGAAGTCTTGATGTTTTTTTATTTGTTCATTTTAGAAGCCCATGTGTGGCTGAATAAATAGGTAAAGCAGCAACTTTAATTATGGCTATTTGCATCAAGCTACTAAACTAGTATTATTTTAGATCACAAGTGGTTACAGAGTCCCCTTTAAGTTATAATTTACCTCTATTATACATGTAAATGTCACACATTTCAATATTTAAAGAAACATTTTGTTTAACCTCGACCGGGTAATCAAAGGATTCAATCTCCAGCTTTTATTTACGAAGGTTTTACTCCATTACACAAAAGTTTTCTTGACAGATTCTTTAGGGATTTAAAACAATTAGAGAATCCCCTAACCTTGAACAAAATCCATGCACATGTACACAGACAAACACACTGTACTGTTACATTTTAATGTTATTAAATATGTGCATTTCTATATATATATAAAAAAAACATACTTATTGCATGGCTATTCATACCTGTTCTGAAAGTATTGTGCAGCATTCATAACTCTACTCTATAAGGCCAAAGAACAGAGACAAAACAGATGAAAACATCTCTGCTTTTAATGTTGTTGCCTTGGCTATATGTGCCATCCATCTGCCTTTTGTATATTTCCTGCATAATATGGGGTCAGCTGGCCAAGGTTTTATTTCTGGTGATCTCCCTTCACTTTAGAGATAAGCATTTTCTTTATTACAGTTATTATTTCAAAACAAAGGGATACAAACATATTAAGGCAATCTTTACATCAATATATCTCTAACAACAGTGGCCTATTTACTGCATGCTTTGAACCCCTATGACAGTTTTTTTTTCTCGCCTCCTATTAAGTTAGTAAAAAAGGTGAGTCAGGGAAATAGAAAATCCACTGAGTGATCAATAGTTCAGTAACAATAATTCTCAGTATCATCCAAACAGACAGAAATAATCCTAAAAGACACTGTAATATATCTCACTGCCACCACAAAGGTTTAATAAAATGTTACTGAAAGAGGATAAAAAGCTTGATCTGTGTTACAAGCCTGTAGTATTGTTCAAGTATATCCACATCTGATGCTGCTTGTCAATTGAGAGGAATGGAGTCAAACCAAGATATTTCATTTTTTAAGCCACCTAAGGCTCCTTGTGCTTTGTCAGATAGCACCTCTCCTTTTCATTCCTTTCCTGTTTTATTTTTTTATTTCACAAAGCTATTATTCAGGAACACAATGTGACTCTGCTTAATAATCTGTTTTCTCTCTTCCACATGATCCCTATCTCTCCATGAGCATTAATACTTGTGATTTACCACCGGTGGATGAATGAGGACTAATTGTCAGCAACCACCACAGTTTAGTAAAAGTTGAAATCTGCTGAAGACTCGGACAAATCCATTAGAATTTTATTAGGCCCTAAAAGAGTTATGCGATTCCCTGGGATCCAATCCTTGTCAATCAGGCATGGTAAATTGGATTCCTGAATAGGGAAATCCCTTAGGGAGAGTGGACGTTATCTAGATCAGATGCAGTGATTTTTTTTTTCCTGCTCTGTGCTCACTAGGTTCTGTTCTCTCTTTAGTGAACCAATAAAACCATAATAAGTATTGATTAACCCATTACTGTGTATTATTCACTGGCTTCAGCCTGGACTGTATTTAAAGTCAGCACCTTAAGTCTTGTCACTGCAGTTCAGCCATGTGCTTGAGGTCTGAGGGGGTGGGGGGTGCGTGGATTCAGGTTCCTTTTAAGTTTATTCAAGTTACTAAGTGATTCTGAACACAGACAATGCACAGCATATTAACAAATCATCGGCTTTAGGTCTCAGTCATCTCTAGGCAAGACCATTTTAAGAAAATATGATCCACTTGATTAGAAACTTAATCGTGAGGCAATATGTCACTTACAAAGTAATCTTTTCTTGGCATACTGAAAGTCCATTCAAAAGGTTTGGAAAATATTGAAAAAGGATGCAGTTCAAATAATAATAATATATATATATATATATATATATATATATATATATATATATATATATATATATATGTGTGTGTGTGTCTGTGTTTGTGCTATAACTTTGTATCTGTGTTTAGCGTTAATAGGTAAAACACAAGCATAAATGTGTCCAAAACCAAAAAAATAACTTTTAGATGAAAAAATATGTAATAGTAGTCAATCTCCATTTAATGAAATATGTGCTATATTTAGATTCACTGTATGCTTCGTATGTGATGGAAAAACTGTGTAAAAAATAACCGTGGCATTCAATGTATACATTTTTACATTTTTAACTACGCTGCGTCTATATGCGTGCAATTTTGTTTAGATACATGATATATCAGTGTAAGTTTATACTTCCGCCCGTGATGGGCTTTGCTTGTCCCAGGCTTTAATTTCCCTGTGTGTCAGTGCTGATGTGCATTGCATTTACAGAGGCTTCCTAATCATTAGCTTGTTGGTGGCTCCTCTGCATTTCCAAGTGAGTGCAGCTCATTGCCTAGAAATACAGAGATCAGCTGGATAAATTAAGTTTGATTACAGAGGACAAGGTCATGAGCTGAATGGACACAGGTCGAACAGAGGAGTCACAGCAAGATATTTTTTACACTGTCACAAACGACCATGCTTTAATGGGCGATCGTCCTTTTAATTCACATATATTATTTGCTTTAGATCATCAGTGCAAATGCATTAGGGTTCGTGCTTGTTTGATTAAGACACACATGACTTCAAATAATTTCTGCAATGTTTCAGCATGTTTTAAATATTTTTGGTCATTACCAAAAGTCACTTGATTGAGTGATTTCCGATACATTGTCAAGATAAATTACATTCACTTAATTAGATCTACAGGAAGTATAGCTGAAGAAGGGACAAGTATTAATTTAGGACTTTGCAGAAACTGACACTCCATCTTATGACCCTGAGGCAGTATTATTTGAGATCCCCTCTTGATGGAAGAAATTCTGTCTCCATAGCAATTACCTAAGTCTTTTATCAGTCATTTCTAAGAAGGAAAATTAGAGCAATTGTGTCAGGACAGTCATATGGGCAGAAATTGCACACTTATTCAGACCACTTATGTCTCTGACTTTGTTCCCGCTTGATGGCTGCTATTGTTCAGTCCTGTGGCTTTGAAAGCTTGATTGGACTTGAGCAGATGTACTGTACTGTACCCAAAAGGGACAGCTTTTGTTTCCCTCGCTGTGTCTTTTATTTTAGCCTTAATTGAGTCTAAATTATACTTATCTTTTTGTTTAAGAGAACAAATAAGCCTTTAAAAATAAATGAAATCAAATAATTTCGAGAAGAATACCAAAAAAGGGGAATGCTCTCAATATAGATGCTACCACACCTTGTTCTAATTAGAAGATGCATTTAAGATGTACATAAAAATACATATCTTATCCCAAAAGGGCTTTAAAAGACAACAACAACACACACACAAAACAAAGCAATCAACAAAACAGAGAGAGAGCTCGACTGGAGGATCTAAACAACAAAATCCAGTCACAATGTGTAGAGATATAAAGATTACAAAATATGATCAATCATAAAGAGTTCTGATTTAGAACATTTAACATAAATTGAAGTATCTAATATGTAACTGGTCACATAGAATAATCACAACAAGTCAACCTTATCGAACAAAATTATAGTCTAACATCAGAATATAGCATAGCTTAAAGTGCTGGTGATATGCTCTTCTTCATAGCTCAGCTCAGGACCTGCCAGGCTAATCTATTCCCAGTTCGCTGGCCACGGTCCTTTACTCTATCTGTCTTAGCATATTGATTTCCAAGCTGTCTTATTGGTTCCTAACATAATTATACCAGGAGTAGGTCTCTTAGTACAGCTAATACATTTACACCATGGCATCTAGGGAAGCTTATATTCTTGTCATTTATTCAGGCTGAAGATTGGCTTGGTAAAAGGCTGTTAAATATAGTGAATTTGAGGCTTTTCTTTAATGAAAAAAGGAATTAGTGACCTCAACCCCTACATTTTCAGAAATCAATATATGTTAAAAAACAAAGGTCTTCTGGATATATCAGTCTTTTCTGCAATTTATAAAACTCGTTAAAAGAAAGTAAGTGACAAACATACATTGAAGTGAGGGAGGAAAAAAAAGGTGCTAGATTCAATACGATTTAAGCCCTATGTCTGCTGCTGGTTATTATTTGTGTGTCAAGTATATATTTTAGATTGCATGTCAATTCTGCAGCTAGATATATATTGAATAAATAGACACATTCTTTCGATAATGTACTATAAACACCATCACTTCCAACACTGTCAACAAAATGTATAATTGTGAGTTATGTAGTTCATTAACAGGAAGAATCAATGATCAGCATCTTGTACTGTTTATTATTATAAGTATCATTATTATTATTAAAGAGTTTCACTCATGAAAACAGACATCAATATAGCTAAGGAATCCAGTTATTGTGCTTCCTGTAGCAAAATGTGACAATATTATGTTATAATATCTGCATCCAAAAGGACAATACAGCAAACATGTTTTAAGCATCCAGTTGAGCAGACAGACAAAAGGTTAATTAATTTTACTCAAAATAATGCATATATCTTGATATTGTGCATGTTTATGAGGTTTGCAATGGGAAATGTATGTTTGTCTGGATTCCAGGGTGTGTACATACTACTGCTGTATAACTGGATGTTATCTGACATCTTAAGACTAGATGGGGTATATATCCCTTGTTACATAATTAGATGTTTAATGGTATCATTAGGCCAGAAACAGTCCTGATTATACCTCACTAAATATGTATACCTAGTCATTTGTAGTTCAGGTTTTGCTTGTCTGAAAAAGGAATAATAATACAAAAGGAAAAGTGCTGTAGTGTATTTATTTCACTATGCCTAATTGTTGTCAGAATGTGACCTGAAACTCAGAGACAGTATTTTTCAAAGTCAAGCCTGCAGAAGGGTGTAGCCATTTATCACTGTTTATACCTCATTCACCTATGCAGCAGCACCTGTGATGATCCATTTCTTATTTAAGTCTGAGAATTTTGTTGTTAATGGAAAACCTGCCTTATAAATTAGGGAAGTACTCAATTACTGGCCCGACAAAGATTGATTCTGACCTGGCCATTGGTCACTACTGGCAAGTGAGGCCAAACACATACAATTAAGATATTTAAATAAATAAATACACAAACTAAAACAGGATTAAACTTCCCAAAGATGTACCAATGAGCAGGGTATGCCATGTGTGTTGTCTTGACTCACTTGCTATATAAATCTGAAAAATCCTATTCTTATAATAGCATCTTGAAATTGGTTTATTTTTTTCAGAACATTGGGAAAAAGTAAAACACTTGATTTCTTTTTTTATTTTATTATTAGTATGTATTCCACATTGTTTTTACAAATAAATTACTGTACAAAATGTAAGGGACAAAAACATACTTTTCGTTAGAAGTTGTCACACTCCAATAGTGTGACACTTGTCAATAGTGCAATTTGTATCATATTTACACAATAGTGATCCTAGAATCCTACTTTAATAATAGGTTATTACTAATATTTAAAGGGTTACATATATAGTGGGGGAAAAAAAGAAGAGGACATATTTTAATCATATTAAAATGATTCATGTTGTAGGTTTATTCTTGTTAAGTTCCTCTTTCACACACATGAAACTATTTTTGTAAGAAACTTCTAAGTGGAACTATTCGGGTTACTTTTTCTGTTTCCCTGCATCATTTTTTTTTTTTTCTCAAGAAATTCACTTTGTCTTTAACTAAAGCACTTGTCACTAGGTGAAGGATTAATTTGCACTCGGCCCAACACATTTTTAAAAACCAATAACTTTCACTGACACTTTCTCTAAAAGCTTAGGAAGAAATAACCATCCTTTATTAGATTAGTGTTCTTTACGACACTTAGACAAATAACAGGAAATAACGCTGTGCAGTCTGGTAATGTAATAAAGTTCCAATTATAACACTTATGAACAATAAATGGGCTTCTATGTGGCAGAGCTCAACACGGATCATCATTATATTTGTTATGCTATCTGGATTTAAAGGCTTCTAATACATAATATGTTTATGCTCTATAAACAAGAGGTGGCAATAGTCCCCAAACTGTCGGGTTGGATTTGTTTGGAAATGCCAAGAGATGACCACATCAATCATCCTTTAAGAGACACCATGAATGTCAAAGGGTTATCACAGCATCAGATCCCCATTTTATTTGCCATTTCTATTAGCAATTATTCTCATATTTTGTGAGTCCCGAACTCCAGTGTATCCCTTTTGATAATATTCTCACAATGCTCATCATAACCAAGAGCCTCTGTAGTAGGCAGGATTAGATGCTTTTCTTTCCTATAAATGTGGGTCCTCTCTTGCTGACTAAAGGCTATATTCCCACTAGGCAGCAGAATTTTAAAATGTGTCCTAGCAGGCTGCTAGTATGGGCTTCTTTAACCTCTTCCATGCAATGCAAGACACTAGATGTCTCAGACAGGAAACAGATTTGTAAACAACAAAAAAAAGGTTGGTTTGTTCACTTTTTAAGATTTTTTAAACCAACATCAACACATCCTCTGGCTGGAGGACTCGGGTATGAGGTTGCCAGTGAGGTGAGATAAAGTAAGGATGCATTGTACTATATACGAGTTGAAACCGGGTACAAAAATGAAAAGCCATCAGACTCAGATTTAAGAATAAATAGATTAAGCAAAATATGTTAAAACAAAATAATAAAAAAGAAAAAAACATGTTATAGACTGAAGCTGACAACCTGCAGGGACCTGTGAGACACAAAGGCTGAGGATTATTGAAAACATCAAAAGTAAGTATTTTTATTCATCTTACTCGTATAGCTTCAGAATTTTTAAAATGATATATCTACTCTGGTGTCAAAGGATTTTAAATAGTATTTTAATGAAATTCCAGTGATTTTTTTGTATTAGGGGAAAATATGTTTTTTTGTGTGAAATATTTATTTCTACGTAGTATTCATTTATTTTCATTCTTTTATAGCTTTAATAAGATTCCATGGGATTTGAGAGGGAAATGCAGTATAGTGATTAGAAGAGGATGCCAAACCAAAAAAAACTCTTAAGTACAAAAGTCTGGTCACAATCTGACCCAGCATGTGACCCTGGAAAAGTTCTTTATTCCCATCTCAGCCACACTCACACATGCAGAATTCAGTCTGTGGCACACGGTCCAGCAAATTACACCAGATTAAAATAATACATATATGTATCATGTATTACAGGTAACAACAATCTGGAACAAACTCCCCAGCAATGTGGTTGAAGCTGATAATTTGGGAGCATTCAAAAATAGGCTGGACGTGATCCTTGGATCAAACAAGCATGATGGGTTGAATGGCATCTACGGTGGCTCGTTGAGGACATGGAAAAAACAAAAATAGCCCCTCTGGTTATCTCGTGATCACGACATAACGAGTTATTATGTTGTGATCACGCTATCAGAGAAAACGGAAGTGTTGTCATTTTCATGAGACAACGCTGAGACTGGGGCAGTGCTGTATCAACACATTCGGTTTTATTTTCATCAAGGCTAATGCATTTATGTCGCGATCACAAGATAACCACAGGGGCTATTTTTTTTTTTATGTCTTCAACGATCCACCGTAGGCATCCTCTCGTTTTATATTTTTATTTTAGGAACATATAATATGCTTAAACATGTGTGATTATCAATTCTTCCCTCAGCTCTTTCTGGGGTGCAAGGTCTAAGGATCTAGGATGTATAGGCACAACCTTTAAATCAATTCCAAGCCACAACAGAAAGGCAATAATAGAAGCTAAAATGGATAATGTGTTGTTGTTTTTTTGTGTTTTTTTGTTGTTGTTTTTTTAAGACTGGTTAGCTAAAAAACAAATACTAAACAAAGACTTATTCACAGAAAAAGAAGTGTGCTTCTCAATATGTATAATCAAGGACTGTCATTAAATTGTGATTACTTATTTCAGAAAAGTGCTCTCTGGGTTCTAAAACATGATGGAAGTTTAAATGTTATTTTTAGAATCTATTATATTTTACATGCAAAGTGCAGAGCATATAAAGGTGAATGGCAATATAAATTGTGACTTGACTATTTGTGTATACCCAACATGAACTATCAGGAGCTACAACACCAATTACAGGCAACTTCACATGTCTAGTTCACAATTAGATTTTGCAAGCACCTTGGGTTTACCATTTAACACAGGAATAATTGTGTTTTCTATTTGCCATCAGTACCAGTGAAACTCTACTAAGGAATAATTGCCTGGTCTTGATCCAACATTTTCACAGAGCATGATTATACATTTTAGCTGGAGGGTGACAGTGAATATATATATATATGTGTATGTTATCATCATGGTAAGGCTTTGTCAATGCATTGCTGCATGGCGGCCCCTCCCCAAGATGTTTCCACTTGTTTGAACTTTAAATATATAAGAGCTCTAAGTCTGACATTCTCTATATTCCTCTCCCTCAACTGACCTTTCTATCTCCATTCCCCTTGACTCCACCACCCTCTCCGCCTCTTACTCCTCCAAAAACCTTGGTGCCACTGTTGATACCTCTCTTTCTTACCCTTAATATATACCTTCCCTGGCATGGTCTGGCATTTTTCCTTTTAGCAAAACCTACAGTGAGGGAAAAAAGTATTTGATCCCCTGCTGATTTTGTACGTTTGCCCACTGACAAAGAAATGATCAGTCTATAATTTTAATGGTAGGTGTATTTTAACAGTGAGAGACAGAATAACAACAAAAAAATCCAGAAAAACGCATTTCAAAAAAGTTATAAATTGATTTGCATGTTAATGAGGGAAATAAGTATTTGACCCCTTCGACTTAGTACTTGGTGGCAAAACCCTTGTTGGCAATCACAGAGGTCAGACGTTTCTTGTAGTTGGCCACCAGGTTTGCACACATCTCAGGAGGGATTTTGTCCCACTCCTCTTTGCAGATCCTCTCCAAGTCATTAAGGTTTCGAGGCTGACGTTTGGCAACTCGAACCTTCAGCTCCCTCCACAGATTTTCTATGGGATTAAGGTCTGGAGACTGGCTAGGCCACTCCAGGACCTTTAATGTGCTTCTTCTTGAGCCACTCCTTTGTTGCCTTGGCTGTGTGTTTTGGGTCAATGTCATGCTGGAATACCCATCCACGACCAATTTTCAATGCCCTGGCTGAGGGAAGGAGGTTCTCACCCAAGATTTGACGTTACATGGCCCCGTCCATCGTCCCTTTGATGCGGTGCAGTTGTCCTGTCCCCTTAGCAGAAAAACACCCCCAAAGCATAATGTTTCCACCTCCATGTTTGACGGTGGGGATGGTGTTCTTGGGGTCATTCCTCCTCCTCCAAACACGGCGAGTTGAGTTGATGCCAAAGAGCTCGATTTTGGTCTCATCTGACCACAACACTTTCACCCAGTTCTCCTCTGAATCATTCAGATGTTCATTGGCAAACTTCAGACGGGCCTGTACATGTGCTTTCTTGAGCAGGGGGACCTTGCGGGCGCTGCAGGATTTCAGTCCTTCACGGCGTAGTGTGTTACCAATTGTTTTCTTGGTGACTATGGTCCCAGCTGCCTTGAGATCATTAACAAGATCCTCCCGTGTAGTTCTGGGCTGATTCCTCACCGTTCTCATGATCATTGAAACTCCACGAGGTGAGATCTTGCATGGAGCCCCAGACCGAGGGAGACTGACAATTATTTTGTGTTTCTTCCATTTGCGAATAATCGCACCAACTGTTGTCACCTTCTCACCAAGCTGCTTGGCGATGGTCTTGTAGCCCATTCCAGCCTTGTGTAGGTCTACAATCTTGTCCCTGACATCCTTGGACAGCTCTTTGGTCTTGGCCATGGTGGAGAGTTTGGAATCTGATTGATTGATTGCTTCTGTGGACAGGTGTCTATTATACAGGTAACGAGCTGAGATTAGGAGCAGTCCCTTTAAGAGAGTGCTCCTAATCTCAGCTCGTTACCTGTATAAAAGACACCTGGGAGCCAGAAATCTTGCTGATTGATAGGGGATCAAATACTTATTTCCCTCATTAACATGCAAATCAATTTATAACTTTTTTTAAATGTGTTTTTCAGGATTTTTTTGTTGTTATTCTGTCTCTCACTGTTAAAATACACCTACCATTAAAATTATAGACTGATCATTTCTTTGTCAGTGGGCAAACGTACAAAATCAGCAGGGGATCAAATACTTTTTTCCCTCACTGTACATAATGCATACATTTCTCAATTATTAAGCTACCACAGTCAATGGCCGTATCTCATCAAGACTAAAGCCTTGCTGTTTCCAGCATTTACAATTCTGTTACTCACCTTATATTCTCTCTACCTCGCTTCACTGTTGTTCTTCCTGTATTTCATACTCTACAATGACTTCCTATTTCTGTTAAATACAAGACCCTCATCCTTATTCACTGCTCTTTTCACAACACTGTTCCTCTCAACCATCAGTCTGTTGTCTCTCTCTATATCCCCTGTATCCCCTCTCTAGCTTTACGTTGCCAATGAGCATTTATACTTCACAGCATCTTACCAACATTCAACAACTTTTTAAAGGGGAAATAGTGCACTTCCTTAAATTATGGGTTTTGTGCATCTTTGTGTGTTGCTATAGTGTATAAGTAAGTTACACAACAGTTTCAAACTGAAAAAAAAACATATCACATAAGCAACTTTTAACATTTAAAAATGTAAAATTCACAAAATAATGTTGGATGTCTAAACTGAGCATTTATGCTCTTTTAGGGTTTCAGGATGTGTTGTGTCACAGCAGAAAAACTACAAAAACGCCTGATTTTTCTTCCCCACAGCAACTTGAATCATTTAAGTCAATTGAGTGTTATCATTTCACAGTATCATAGTAATATTTGAACATAAACCATTACTGACATGGTTGTGGCTCATATTTTTCATTTTATTTGTACCAATCCTGGTTTGCCATACAGCTACTGGAAACAGAAAGACACTTGAGTTACGGTAAGATATGTACCTGTATGTGTTTGACTTTTGTAGCGCTATCATCAGACTGCAGTTGTAACAGGGCTCATTATGTGCATGAGCTCATTACACAGATCCAACCCCTCTGTGAAATCCTGTAGCATAGCCAAGGTGTGGCCGAATGTGGCAGTTGCCCCAATCGCCCAACTAGTCGCCCTACGAGTCAGTCACTCACCTCTGCCCTTCATGTCACTTCATCATCCCAGTTGTCATTTTGTCCACACTACCCCCCCAGCCCCCCCCACCCCACCACTCTTCAGTTTGCCCCAGTTGCTAAAAGTTTGTCACATCAGTAAAGTGTATAATCTCCTGCATCCGGAGACCGGTCATTTGGTGTACAGAGTTTCTACTCTACTGGGTGCAGCTGTGTTGTTCAACATTCATCATGCTAGAAGGGGATGTGTCCCTTCCTACCATGACGAAAGAAACTCAAAGTGTGTGTGTGTTACTCGTACAGTGGAACATCCATTTGATTTGTATTATTCCACACTTGGGCTGGGATTAAATCAAAACTTTGACCCACCCGCTAATCAAAAACTACAGAAGTGTACTCAGTTGTGGCTTCATTTTTAGTAAGATGACACTTTCTTCTAATCATAAATGTCACCGCTATGCTGTACAGGTTTGTAGTTTGTGATTAGCGGGTGGGTCAAAGTTTTGATTTAATCCGGCCCGTGGTCTGTGTGGAAACTGTGCATCCAAAGAGCACAGCAGTCTGAGTGGATAGATAGAGAAAAGACAAGTTTAGGGACCACAAGATTGAGACAAGATTAGCCAAATGTATTGTGGAAGTAAGAATTTTGCTGTTATTTTATTTGGACATTGTTGTGGACACTACTTGCAACTATGAAAAGCCTCTTTCACCTTGTTTTATAGGAATAATTTTTGCATGTGATTTTCCTTTTACATATACTCTAGAGTTGGTAGAGTTACACTCAGCATATTAAACACAATTTTGCAATTTGTTTATTATATTTACACTTCACTTTTTGTGGTGCCGTGATTTATATTTGAATCCTGCTTATTCTTTATTGTTTTGAAGTTACATATCTAGACTTCATGTCATACATCAACATGTAGGTTGTCTGTGCATGCAAAGTAAACAGAAACCCTATTAAAATAAATGAAGAGCATTAATTTACCTTCTGTTTCTGAGTTCGGTGCCTTGGGGATCCTGAAACCTACTAGGGGGAAATAGGGATGACAAAATGCGGCTGACAGTAGTCCAGGCAATAAGGGTCCTTACATGTTTCAAGCATGATGTGGTGTTCTGCTACAAATATGCAAACCTGCAGGAAACAGAGCCATCCTTCATCCATCATTTATTTTCTTACCATTTGGAAAAAAACAATACAATATTGAAATGAAATCTGCCCATTTGCCTCAAGATAAAAGTATCTGACCAATGCAACCTATCAGAGCTCCCCTATGGCTCTGAAACCTGGTCATTAAATACAAAAACCCAAAACAACACAAAGAGGCATGGGAAGATATATGCTTGGAATAACAAGAAGGTATAAACAAATAAATATAAGCACAATTGTCATTGTAATCCACGACTGCCAGCCATACACTAAGAAAAAAAAAAGTATTACAATCATGTATTTTGACTTTTTCTATTGATTCATATGCAAAGGATAGTTTATTGTTTAAAAATACCTTGTATCTGCTTCCAGGGAAGATACTGCTTTGAGAAACGGCAGGTTTCATTAGGACCAAGACAATGTGGGTGAATGATCTGTTTACATACAACAGTGACATTTTAATTGTATTCACCATTGGTGCATTCTCTTAAAAAAAAAAAACTAAAAAAACCCTTAAGCACTTATGTTTATTTTTTTATTTTTATCTTATAAGCTATCCAAGGAGTTACAGTGAGGGAAAAAAGTATTTGATCCCCTGCTGATTTTGTATGTTTGCCCACTGACAGAAATGATCAGTCTATAATTTTAATGGTAGGTGTATTTTAACAGTGAGAGACAGAATAACAACAACAAAATCCAGAAAAACGCATTTCAAAAAAGTTAATTGATAAATTGATTTGCATGTTAATGAGGGAAATAAGTATTTGACCCCTTCGACTTAGTACTTGGTGGCAAAACCCTTGTTGGCAATCACAGAGGTCAGACGTTTCTTGTAGTTGGCCACCAGGTTTGCACACATCTCAGGAGGGATTTTGTCCCACTCCTCTTTGCAGATCCTCTCCAAGTCATTAAGGTTTCGAGGCTGAAGTTTGGCAACTCAAACCTTCAGCTCCCTCCACAGATTTTCTATGGGATTAAGGTCTGGAGACTGGCTAGGCCACTCCGGGACCTTAATGTGCTTCTTCTTGAGCCACTCCTTTGTTGCCTTGGCTGTGTGTTTTGGGTCATTGTCATGCTGGAATACCCATCCACGACCCATTTTCAATGCCCTGGCTGAGGGAAGGAGGTTCTCACCCAAGATTTGACGGTACATGGCCCCGTCCATCGTCCCTTTGATGCGGTGCAGTTGTCCTGTCCCCTTAGCAGAAAAACACTGTTCTTGGGGTCATTCCTCCTCCTCCAAACACGGCGAGTTGAGTTGATGCCAAAGAGCTCGATTTTGGTCTCATCTGACCACAACACTTTCACCCAGTTCTCCTCCGGATCATTCAGATGTTCATTGGCAAACTTCAGACGGGCCTGTACATGTGCTTTCTTGAGCAGGGGGACCTTGCGGGCACTGCAGGATTTCAGTCCTTCACGGCGTAGTGTGTTACCAATTGTTTTCTTGGTGACTATGGTCCCAGCTGCCTTGAGATCATTAACAAGATCCTCCCGTGTAGTTCTGGGCTGATTCCTCACCGTTCTCATGATCATTGAAACTCCACGAGGTGAGATCTTGCATGGAGCCCCAGACCGAGGGAGACTGACAGTTATTTTGTGTTTCTTCCATTTGCGAATAATCGCACCAGCTGTTGTCACCTTCTCACCAAGCTGCTTGGCGATGGTCTTGTAGCCCATTCCAGCCTTGTGTAGGTCTACAATCTTGTCCCTGACATCCTTGGACAGCTCTTTGGTCTTGGCCATGGTGGAGAGTTTGGAATCTGATTTATTAATTGCTTCTGTGGACAGGTGTCTTTTATACAGGTAACGAGCTGAGATTAGGAGCAGTCCCTTTAAGAGAGTGCTCCTAATCTCAGCTCGTTACCTGTATAAAAGACACCTGGGAGCCAGAAATCTTGCTGATTGATAGGGGATCAAATACTTATTTCCCTCATTAACATGCAAATCAATTTATAACTTTTTTGAAATGCATTTTTCTGGATTTTTTTGTTGTTATTCTGTCTCTCACGTTAAAATACACCTACCATTAAAATTATAGACTGATCATTTCTTTGTCAGTGGGCAAATGCACAAAATCAGGACGGGATCAAATACTTTTTTCCCTCACTGTATGAATCCTGCAAACCCAAAGCCAAACTCCTTATGCTGGTTGGCAGCTGTCATTTTTAGTCAGGGTTTAAAGTGTTAAAAAATGTCTAATATGATTTAATTGGACAGAAAAATCACAGATACACATACACTCTTACCAACACATGATGACATATATACCATACATATATTTTGTGACATTGTAGAACCGTCTCGGAAATAAGTGGAGAAGTCGTCGAGATAAAGCAAATAGAACTTTAATCGAGCCGCTCGGAAGCCCCACGTCAGGAAATTCCTTCAGTGAGGACTTAATGTTTACAAACGTGAGTGCAGCTTTATAGGAAAATGACGTGAAATCTCATGGTCATTCATCCAATCAGAAGGTACAGGTCCAGGTCTGTTTACGATCTGTCCTCCCGTGGAGAGATGATGGATCCAAAAAGCAGATGTCTGTCTTTGATGTGCACTAGGAAGATGCGATCCCACGGTCATCATTTACCTAGTGTCAATCGCTCATTAACAGAAACAATTCCTGGAGAATTAATCTGGAGAAACGATTAAGTCACAAACAAATTTTCAGTAAACAGCTGTAGGCTATTTCGGCACTGTGTGATCTTTTATTACTGACAGGAGTTTCTAACAAATGAACCTTGTTGACCTTTTGCTTAGCCTGCTAAAGCTAATCTGCTCAGTCTGTATTGCTAGTATTAATATAAAACATTATATAATTATCACAAAACACTTTCCTCAACTTTCCTATACAGAGTCTTCATTCCCTCCTATTTGGCAATAGAGTGAAGCCAAAAGAAGCGTGTTTGTCAGTTACAATAATTTCTTCCTCCTGAGGGGCAGGTGGTATAGTGCTGCATAAAAATAACTTTTTGCTGACTTTTGTATTTCCTTAGAAGCAAAAACAATGTATGTATTATGTAACTGGGGATTGACCTTTATGACCTGGGGCAGGATGAAATATAAATTGAGATACACGGTAAAGCTCCAGGAAATTTTAGGTGGCCACTGCAATTTCCATAAGAGAGCTCAATATTCGATAAGGTGTAGTTATGACATAATTGTTTGCCTGACCAGGCAAAGAAAAATACATTCCTATCCCCTGATTATTTGAATACCTCGCAGTACATACATACACACCTCATAGGTGGCAGACTGGGATGGATGGGAGCTGAAAACGCAGCACTTACCACCTGCCCCTCAGCAGCATCGTATCTCCTGTGTTACTGAATCAACTTTACTTCCTAGTGTAAATACTCTTTTGTGTGGAGCTGTCAAACTTTCAAAACAATGTGCTTATCTCTTTCCTTTTATCTGACTTAAATATCTGAGACTATTTAAATAATTATTACAGCATCTCTTTCAACAACATAGTTAATAGTTGTTAGGTAAATGATGGCAGTTATTAATCTTTGTTTCTCAATTCATTCTTTACAAATAAACCATAATTTGAAATTACTTCCATAGTTTCATTAGGAACAACTCCTATTATTCCTATTTTCATTATTATTATTTATTTCTCTAATATTTCCTTCCAACATTGCCAGTGTCTTGATTTGTATTTTACCCATTAATGGACATTCATTGTCTCAATATATTGTCTCAAAAAATTTACTTTGAATAAACCTTCATCTTTAATAATAGATTATATAATTCCATCCGTATTCTACTAAACCTTGTAATGACTGCTGTACACATCCTTACATAAACATTATCATCATATTTCCCAAAAGTTAGAACCGAATTGGCGCTGCTCTAAAGCCAATTCTATCGCCCAATAGACTTATTATGCTATAAAACCTTATTAACTAGAGCAAACATGTATTATTCGTTCATTACAAAGCATTGGCTTTGTTATCACATATAATTTTTAGAACTAGTTTTTCACTCAATTCCCATATACAATAATACAATAGACCATTGTAGCATTATTCATTGTGTATCCACTTACACCAGTTTGAAACATCACATATCATTTCACACTTAAGTCATACAACCGAACAGCACAATTCTTTCAATCCTGTAGTCACTCTATTAAACTATGGAAAGGATAGTTAATGAAATGCCTATAGTCCCACCAAACTCTGTATCCTTCAATTGCGCTTAGATTTAAAAGATTTAAAAGCGGTTGGAGTTGTATGACTATTCATGTTTCTTTTCAATCTATTTCCATATTGTTTCTTCAGGCCTTTCTCTAACTTTTCCTGAAAGATAAAATTATGTTATTTTCAGCACCTGAAATCAATCAGAAATGAATTGTTAATAATCTGTCTGTCTATTCCTGGACATCGCCACCCTCCTGTTGTCAATTGGAATCAGCAGAGTTAGTTAGTTTATTACTTTTACCAGAGTATGGTAAGCATCGTATGTTTCCACCATCGCCCTCCCTCCTGTCCATCCTCACACACTGGCATCAGTGGCCATGAGGACGGATTATGGGCCACAGCACTTAGAGCGGAGGCCAGTGTGAGAGGGGAGACTATGCACTTCGCTGTGTCATGGCATGTGAGTAGGGAACCTGTGGACTAAATGTGAGGGAAATTCATTGTTGCTGGTTCCTGTGAAGACAGATAAAAGTAGTTATTTTTCTATTAATCTGTATCAACATCAGTATTATTAGCATTAGTAATGTAACTATTCTCGATTTCCCAGGACATTACTGTTTGTTGACAATGTTGCTTGGTTTGTAGTAGTACATTTGTATTTAGTTACAAGGCAGCTCTCTTATCTCTCTCAGTGGGGAGCTGACCTCACAGACACTTTCATTGCCCCCCCCCCTTTTTTTTGGGGGGGGGGGGGGTGAATCCCTTCCTGATTGATAGGGTATTTCTGTTTGTGAAAGGACTATTTCCATACAGTTTCATGACTTTAGGCTTTAAACTATATCTCGATCAATTATTGATTTATTTTACATTAAGTTATACCTTCAGTAACTTCCTTATTTTCCCTCATATTCCATTCAATCACCATCAAAACTCTTGTGCTGAAAGTGTCAGCACATTTCTTTCACACATACCAAACTCCCTTTTTACAGCTTCCCAAGCCTCATCAACTCTTAAACCCCTTGTCAACTTCCTCAAACCTTCATCAACATCGCTCAGACCCTCTTAAAACATCACTCTGTATCCTAACAGCTGTTCTTTCTCCTTTTCCTAATTTCTTACTAGACAATTCAAGTTATATTTATTGACATGTATTATTACTATTTATACACATTTTTCACTCCATTATTTGAGTTAATAAATTAAGATATTTACCTAATAAAATATATTTTAGAAAATATGCCTTTTAATTGATTTCAATAATGATTCCCAGATACCTCAGGAAAACAAATTTTCAAAAAATGAGTCCAGTCAATGATTTCCCCAATGAAGAGCCTGCGTGGGCACTAAGACTGTCTGCCTGCACGGCTCATATATGTCTTTACTGTGTAACTTCCTCCTATTGAAGTCCAATCTACACCGGTACAGGTTCAGAAGAACTGTTCCCAAAGCCAGATTGAACTAATCAATAGTTCATTTCTTACCTACACCTTGTATTTAGGGATCTTATATCTAGGGATTTCAAAAACTCTTCATTGTGGAACTCACAGCTACCAAATGACCACACCTTTAATTTCCTGGAGTATCTGGTTATCTATGTATTCATATCTTCACCAAATTTCAGTTTCCTCAGATTCCCATTTCAAAAATTAGCTCTAATTCAATTTTCAACATTTATTTTTTTTATTTCTGGTTTGTAAAACTCATTCTAATAGTATTTTTATGTTTTATTTTCTCCTTTAAATTATGCAATACTAATTTTAGCTCACTTATTATATAATAATATATAACTATAATATCCTTTAAAATTCTTACCCTTTAACTAATTCACTCATCTTAAATCCAAGGTCTAATTTTAACTTTTATTTCAGGTATTTTATGCTATGTACCAATAACCAATTTTTTTTTCTAAAAATAAGACTATAATATGTCACTATACTGTTTACATTCGCCTGCCTGGATTTTACATCAGGCTGTCACCAGAGTGCTGCTCCTGTGGATTCCAGCCTTTAGTTTTCCTTTAATTTAATTTAATTTAATTTAGCTAAAGCTAATCTGCTCAGTCTGTATTGCTAGTATTAATATAAAACATCATATAATTATCACAAAACACTTTCTTCAACTTTCCTATACAGAGTCTTCAGACACCATGTGCGGTTGGACATGGCATGTCTAGGCTCTAAAGGCGGGGCTTGGTTAAATTGTAGTGATTCACATGATTTCAGGATATATTCAGCAGTTCACGTAGGTTCCCTCTGCTGGATTGTGGATTTCAAAGCAAAGAAGGAAGCTATTACTCAAGAAACACTCAGAATATTCTGTAGTCAAATGGCAAAAAGTGTAATAATAATAATCATAATATATTATTTATTCATATATTTTAAACGCTGGTTGGTTACTTCCTGGTGGAGGATTGGAGAATGTGTTAAAAGTGGCCAATCTGCTGCCTTTGCTGGTACTGAGAGTTGCTCAAACTAAACACCAACACACACGGGGATTTAAAACCCCTCTAGAAATGTTCAATTCAAAATCACTTAAAAAGGGGAAGAACCTGTTAAAATGCTTTCTAATTACAAAATGAGATTGTGCGCCTTGTTCTTCAGTTGAAGTGTTCTTTTCATTTCAGTCATTGTAAATGGGAAATGCATTTTCTAACAACCTGAAACAAAACATTGTAAACAGGCTAATTATTGATTAGAAATGCATATTATGTGCAGTACTTTCTAAGGTGGCTCTTAAAGTGAGGGGGATTTAAATTGTTTTCATTTTCTGCACACCTGAAATGAACACTGTAAATAAACTGTGTACATGTTAATTCACATTAAACTGCACTGGTGTTAATTTGTGGACAATGACAGTGCCACTAAATTAATGTAACCTCCATTATTGTGCCATATAAATTGATTACCCCACTACAGGGAAAACCTTATACAGGGAAATAATGTTACAGATCACACTCAACATATACATAATCCTCTTCAGACTAATCAGCACTGGGGACACATAGACTGAAAATAAAACAAAAGTCAGGTAATTTCACTTTCCCATTAAGCAATTAGCAACACATCCATCCCTGATTTAAGGGATATTTCACAGTTTAAAATGTGATTAAAGGGAGAAACTAAATCTATCTATTGTTTTCTTTTCAAAGGTTATAGTAGCAATTGCTGAATACATGCTTTATATGCATATGTATGTGTGTATTTTGGTATCACATTAATTAGAAGTAAAATAGCAAGCATTACTCAGTATATCCTGTGATTCTGTTAACCATAGTAACATCACTATATTTATACACAGTTCTACATCAAACATCTTGCTCACATTTCTATGTATTCATTCAGCGTTCTTAGCATATGTTCACATGCAGTTATAATATTATAAATTAAACCATTATAGAACTTTTCACACCAAGCTTTTTGCCTGTAAATATGCTCTTAATACTAATTAAACTGATCAACATTAATTGTATTTAGAGCATTTATGAGGTCTTACATATTTTACCTAAATATTGATAAAGTGATTCATTATTGAATGTCCTTTTACAGAAACATCAAAAGCAAAAACAAACAAAATATACTTGAACTCATTTGCATTGTTTTTGTGTAATTTACCATTGAGGAAGACTGTTTCATTTGATATCAAATTTCCATACAATTCTATGAAAACTGAACCGTTATAGTCAGGTATTCACCTTAAAGGATATATTAAGACTGAAGCCACTGAATATTATCATCCTTCAAAAACAATAATCCATTATTGTTTCTCTGCAATGCATCAGGTAACATGACATGAAGTAATCTGTTTTGATGCTGTTGTTCTGCGCTGGGCATGTTGTTTTCTTTAATTAAGGTTAGAGGTGGTTAAAAACAAAAGCCACAAGGGTGCAAAAGAATCCATAAGGAGTAGCTAGATAATGGTACAGCTCTCTGGAAAGAGCAGTAGTTGCACTAGCAGAAATTAAAGCTGTCAGTAAAAAAATTATAATTATAAGATTAGAAAAGAGCAGCATTAGGGAAAGACAGTTCAACCACAAGATCAAAACCATACTAAAACTTTGACCAAGGCTCCCGTCTCGATGTTTGATGTGCAGAGAACATGACAATGTTTTCATTTTTTTTAAAACATATAGAGCATTTATGGTTCACTTGGTTTGCTCAACTCAGTATTAAGACAATATTTATGGGAACCCTGATGATTTTGCACATTTAATAATCTCTGGGGGGTGGGGGGGCTTTCAAAACCTAGCAACTCTAATGGCTCTAGGAACTAAAATAAGTCATGAAAATGGTAAACTACTTTGTTTCATGTGTGGCAAATGCAAAGGGCTTTATTTATTTTTTTTGACAGAGAGACAATTTTTACATTTACAGGCACTATTAAAAGGTACTTGTGACTGTTGTATATGACAACTACACACAATGTGTTAAACGTATTAGACACGTAAGTAAGGAATATTTTCAGTTACACTGAAACGTGGAATCTTTGTTTTACTGGTATTAATACAGTGGGATGATCCAGGTCTTTAAGATGTGAACTTGCCCCAGCTATCTTTTTTTCCCTCCTTAAATTGCTATGATGCTATTAAATTAGATCTGAAAAGAAGGATATGGGATAGCCATCCAGAGCGAGGGACTCAAGTGCAGGCCGAGTCAAGGGGCAAGGCTGTTGATTGTCTTCAACTCCTTGCCATGATGAACTCGGAGCTCTGCAAAGCCAATTAGCACAGCTTACACGCATCCTGCAGGGAACTCACCTGCCGGAGAAATAAATAAACTTGAGTCCAGCGTTTCAGCAGAGGCGCTCTGAAGGTCTCACGAATGTACAGTTTGCATAATCAATTTGCTTTCTCAAGGAAGGGCTGACCCTAATTTAAATAGTGTATATTCTTGTTATCATTTTAGAAAACTATATTTTATATATATAGAGAGAAAATATATATAATCACATTATATACAATAACAAACCCGCCATAATTAATTGCTTGCAAATTGATGGGATGTTGTTTAACATTTTGATTATTTTTTTCCCAGGTTGATATGAGAAAAAAGGATATACTTCACTTCCCTTATTATACTGCAATTGGAATTACAGTTCATTTGGTCAAATACTTTAATGCAACCTTAATATTATATCAGGAAAATAACAACTTTGTGGCTTACTTTAGTTTGCGATGAGAAACAAGCCGACATGAGTCAGTATTGTTAGATCCATTTATTTAAAATACAGGACCAAACAGTGGAGTATTGTAATTGATGGTGCACAGTTCTTCCTCCGCAGTCTTGTTAACACATTCATTAAGAATAAAGATAAGAGTTTTCTTTCACTTTCCGATCATTCATCATAATGGTAATTGGTCATCCCCAATAACAGGTTAATTCTTTAAACACTGTCTTACATCTGGTTATTCTTATCTCCATCATATATCATTCATGATATACTTTGTACAAAGCAAAATTGTTAAATATTTAGTGAATCACGGCACTAAACTTAATAACCCTCAAGGAAATGTAAGATTTTGTTTTTCTCCTTTTTATCTAAAGAACCAAATGCAATTATATTTATTTTTAATTCAACTTCAAAAGAAGAACAAAAGTGTAATATTGTACAATTTGTGGGAGGAGTGAGTTGAATGGGAAAACAGGTAAATCAATGCAGTTACCTCAGAGTTATTTATTACACTTGTTGGCCCTGTTGAGCACAGTGCCAGACTCTGTTTTCTGATTGATCCCATAATGTTCTGCTGCCCTGCATCCTAACCCCATGGTTGATCTTTTGCCACCATGATCTACTGTGATAATTTTTCTCAACAGATAAAACAGAGAGACCTTATTTGTTTAATCAGTCACCACCTAATGTCAGTTATTATTATTCACTTTCTAACTGATCTCAATGAATCTCCTAACTTATTTACATTTTAGGACTGTAGTTTACATCACTGGCGATATTTCTTTGAGTCAAGTCAACAGGATAGGAAAGTTACAAGGTCAATTGCTAGAAAGTGTTTATTATCTGTGACTCAGCTTCAGTATCACTCCTAACTCTGTAGCCAGACTAGAGGCGAGATTCTATCAATACCTTCCTTATGCATTCAATTAAATGGGTGAGTAAACGGGCGGTTTGATTATATGCCTTTAAATGGTATTTAGCTGTAGGATGTGGTTCATCAGCCAGGGTCTTACATCACACAACACTTTACCAAACTCTTATTTTAAAGCAGTACGTTCACCTTGTTATTGTAACTATTTCATGCAATGACAAAACTGTTCAATAACAATAAAACAGATGGAAACCACACACAAAAAAAAAACTAAATTTGTATTTGCAAGAGTAATAAAGGGGCAGGGGCCACAATTCCAAGGAAGCTGGTGAGGTTCCATGAGCACACTGTTTTGACAGGTTTAAAAAGGTTTACATATATATTTGTAATTGAGCTTTTTCTGTGTCCAAGTTAGGCTTTCATAAAGTGAACACAGTTACACATTTCCAATGTCTACAACAGTGTAGATAGTTTTGTTTTATGCACTATATCTGGTGCTCTGAGAGCAAACTCAACTATATGTATACTTGTGCTTCACTATTAGAGAGATATAATCTGAATCCTGGGTGCTTAGGGTCTAGGACATGACATTGCAATATCAGGGTTTCCCCAGGCCTTTTCGATCAGACTCGCTGACCTGTTGGAAAATTGTTGACGCCCAGCTGAAATAAATTCAATTCGACCTACAACATTATTTTACTACTGTCAAGTAAAATACTTAAAATATGTTTTGTTTTTATTCATTTTTCCCCTTTTACAGCACTATAACTTGAACAGTAACTTAACATTGCTAAGAGAAATCGACTACTACTAAACAAAGATGATTCTAATTCATAATCTGATGCAATTAACATTGACAATGTAAATAGATACATTACAAAAACTATTTGAGAGTAATCGTATTTAATGTATTTAAGTCTTTTGTGATGTCTATAAAGTATGTTCAGCACACTTAAACTGAAAATATGTGGATGTCAACTGAAAATCACAACTGAAATTAACAAAGAAGACTGGGCATTTTTTTAGAATAATTAAGAATAATTAGCAAAAAAATAACTTTGCAAAAAAAACACCAATGTTTGAAAACCATATTGCCTTCATCAGAGTGTCTTGAAAAGTGTCTTGAAACCACAGTTAATGTCCTCAAATAAATATGCATATGTAAAATTGTATTATGTTAATTTATTTTGTGGAGCAAATGATGATTCATTTGAAAATTGTGCAGCAACTGAAAGTTTGTAGAATTAAAAGTGTATGAAACCTTTGTGTCCAGGGATCTTTGCAATTTTTGTCCTGTATATTTTGGTCTGGCATCTGATTGCTTTAGTCTGCCTAGTGGGAAGAATCCTGTACATATTTTAGATCTTGTTTGTTGTAAGGTTTTGGTGGCCATTTTGTTCACTGTTACTTTAATGTAGAACCATGCCAAACAAAAGATAAAAAAACACATTATGTCTTCCTATAATGACGTGATTTTTTACAGAGGATCCTCCTAGGCCAATTACTTTCAGCCCCCACCACTTTAATAAATGCTCTGCAGTCCCTGAGAGATGACGTGTCAAATTATTGAAATGTTTGTTCCTTATAGTTGAAAAAGGATCAGGTTTGCATAAGAAGAGCAAGGTGTTGGCTAGGCCTTTAACAAGATATAACAGAAAGACTGTTAAATAAACTGTCACACACTTGATTTCAATCAATGACAAGGAACTCATTATTAAGTAATAATTAATCAGCTGGTGTTCATGATAGAAATACAATTCATATTATACAATAAACAAACTAAAACATTTACATTTTATTCATTTCCAATTACTTTATTAATAAAACTATATATATATATATATATATATATATATATATATATATATATATATATATCATTATATATCATTCGACTATAACATGCTGAGCTGCACACAATCCAATCCAGTGATATCAAATTAACATCAGAATTTACATTTGAATTAATGAGTATAAGTATTTGATTAATAGCTTTATTTATCTTTCAGTGGAGAAATGATCAGATCATATTCTTCATTGAGGAATTTACGCCTCAAACAATCGAAAGTTAAAATCCTAAATAGCCTCTTGACATAACGATAGCTTCTGTTTATTGCTTCCTCTAGTTGTGTTTAATTTTTTCCTTAAGTATCAGTCTTAACATGGATGCTGAATATCTACTTTAATAAGAGTGCTTTACTGACAGATAATTAAAGTCCTCCCATCACCTGTGCTCTAAAATGTAAGTGTAATTAATTAATATGATATGGCACTCCACTTGTTAATGCTAATGCTTCTGAATGTTTGGAAATGGATCCTGGGGGAAGCACCCACTGATTGAGAATACTAAGGTCAGGAGAATCAGTGTGTGATGCTAGATGTGTGGTTTGAACGTGTTTGCAAGAGTTGTCATGATTATTTCCTTTTAAAGTTGGTATCCATTCCTTGGTACAATCAACTAAATGTATGGCATTCTGGCCACCTCTTGAGTTCCTTCTGCTCTGCTCATAAGATTTCTGTTGGATTTAGGCCAGGTGATTAGGTGATTGGGACTAAGATTACAAAACACAGTGCATTATTTTAAGAAAACCGCTACAGCTTTTCTATGTACTGTAATCACATTTGGCAATTATGTCATACTGTATGGTTTTATTGTTATTTACAAGCTAAATACACTAATTCTGTTTAACTGTCCAAGTATCACATTTGAAGTTGCTAGCTTTGTGAGTAAACTACATTGTTCAAAAGAGTTATTTAGTTACAAAAGTGGTTCAGGCTACTGTAACACTTTCCTAATGGGAGAAGAGGTCTATCAGGACACATATATTTCTTTATTTTTTTTAATATTCATTATCCATAACAACATTTATTTCCACAGTCATTCTGCATTATTTAACCCAATCTTTGATTTATTGAAATTCTTGCTGTGTGATCTAATTAAAAAAATGTTCTGCCAAAATTACATTTGTTATCTTTCAATTTTGAAACAGTTCCCCCAGAAGGGGACGCCAGGCCTCCTCCCACAGAAACACTTGAAAAAACATATTTCTAAGTCAGTGATAGGTCCCTGTGAGCAGTCAGTCACTTGGCCACCCCCTGCATCAGCTCAAGGACACTGCAAACAGGAGAAACGCCCTCTTAGTTTTTTCAATGAGACATGCGAGCCTTACTGCTGCTGTGATTTGAAAGTACTATAATTCACTAGCTTGCTTACTAATGCATTTCCTTGCTATATATATATATACACACATACATATACATATACATATTGTGGCAGTGTGGGGGGTATGTCCAGCACTGCCAGGGCTCTAAAGGCAGGGCTCAGTAAAAGAAGTACATTGCAAAAGTACAGGTTTATGTATGGTGCATGGGTTATCAAAACAAAAGGAACAAAACTGAGCTCCTCTTTGATCCTAACCTATAAACACAAAATAGATCCCTAACTACACATTTACTAATGATAAACTGGCCACCATTCAAAGTCTGTAATCCAAGTTCAATCCAAAATTCCAAAAGCAAAATCCGTAATCAAATCCTATCTCTTCTTCTCACTCACGTTGTTTTCTTGCCACAAACTCCAACTCCCCAGCTCTCCTCAACAGGAATCGGCTTGCTTCCATGTTTTATCAAGGTGGGAGCCAGTCACGGATGAAACAGGTGCTTCCCTAATTTATTCACTTCCACCTGGGTCTGGGGAGTTACAGCGCAGTTTGGGGCAGTCTCTAACCGTGACACCCAGCACAGCATCACTATATATAAATATATATATATATATAATTCTTCTTCTTCTTCTTCTTCTTATTATTATTATTTTTATTATTATAAGTAGTATTGCTATAATATGTATACATAGCATTTCATTTATTACTTACCTATCGTTCATGATCCCAAATCTCCAGCTGGCAGCTGCTCCTTCATGGACTTCCATGAATGCCTGCCATCCTGGGATAGGTAATTAGGTGAATTCAGGTCCCACCTCCTGCTATACTACAATGATCCATGTGTAATCCTGTGTCTTTGAAGATCAATTTTTTTCCATAGCAGGAACTGAGAAGCGGACTACCAGGACCCCATTTTAACATCACACAGCCCAAACGCATGACACCCAACAACACTGTACTTTGTGGTCTTTGTTGCTTGTGTCTGTGTATGCTTGGATTTTGATAGGGCTCTACCAGCATCCTTCCTTATGTAGACTTCAGTGGGCCATACGACTATGCCACCCCCTTATTTTATTATTGTGAGAGGGGGAACCTCATGTCACCCCTCGAACATTCCCCACGCAAGCTCAAAACCCTTTCTCTCTCAACCATTGAAAGTTGATTACTTATCCACCTCTAAGTGTCCTCTGCTCTAGACTCTCAGTTCATGTCCACCTTCCTCTATAAGTCCCCGTCCTGGGTGGGCACACCCATCCCTCTCTGTGTGGCCTATGTTCCTGGCCTTTAAACTCCCTCTGTGGTGGCCACTCAGGACTGCCTGTCTTTACTTTCACTTTCCTCAGGAATTAACCAGAGCCAAAGGACTTCGCAAAGTTAATACATCGCACAGAGAACACACACCACCCAGGACCTTTAAAATACAACAGAACACAGAGAGAGGATGGGTGATTCTCTTCAATCCTTTCATCATCACATAATATTATTTTTTCTTCCCAGGGAGTACAAATAACCCGCGCCATCTGGAGGCGGGCCATCCTGAGGCAAACAAACACAGACCTCAGCCATCCTTAATTCCTAATTCTAGCGCCTCTGTAGCTCTCTCTAGCCTTTGGCTTCTCTATCGCCACACTCTTTCATCTCTTCTCAAGGGAGACCTTTCGGGTGGGGAAGGGGGGTGGGCGGCTGGTTGGTGCAAGGGGATCTTAAGGACAGGATCGTGCAACCTGATGTACCCGGCTCATCTCCTGCCCTGAGCAAACTGCCCACACATACGTTGTACCTTCTCGTGATCACTCTCTGTGATGACAGGGTTGTATCAAGGCCTTATCCCTCATATTAATTTGTGGTGATCAGCCCTGTATGCTGCCCTATACAGTAAGCTCTCTACCACCATGAAACTTGTTGGGACAAGATTCCAATGGATTATGGGTTGCTTCCTAGTACCCTCTTGTGCTCCTGGTGCCACAGTTTGGTACAATGGCAACTTTGTATTTTTATTTTTTAGTTCCATATACTGTATATTGCAGTTTTCAGAAGGTGAGGGTCCAGCTATTAACTGATTGTGACCAATAGAGTTCAGCGATGCTGCACAATGATTGGGTGGGTAAATAAGCTTCTTGTGGTTTGTCACTAGCGAGCATCTCCTGCCGGCTTTCTGGTTGGCAGAAGCACTGGGAGGGACGTGCCTCTCCTCCAGTTGGCGCTGATCCGTCCCATGCGGCTATGAATCCGGTGGCTAGAGGAAAGCCAGGATTGGGGGAGCCTGGTCGCATTTCCTCACTCTCCCCAACTGAAGGCGATGAGATCATATCAATTGGCTTTTCCATTTTTAAATATGTATTAATGTTATAACTGTTGTAGAAATAATTTTGTATTTCATATTGATAGGATATCCCACTGCTTTTACTATTAACTAAAAATATGCATGTGTTTTGTTTTTCATTGCAAAACATAAAGCAATTGAGTAAAATCCATCAAAGGGCAATAATAACACTTAAATCTTTATATGATCATCTAACATGGAATTAAAGGCTTCTATTAGGTATTAAAAATTGGATTTTTAACAGTGCAGATAAATCAGAATCAAAGGTGCAATAGGACACAAGCAAATACATACATACATACTTATTTTAATATTTTTTAGGATGTATTATTTTATGACGTGTCCACCATGGTTATATGATTGTACAATTCTATAACATATTTTAATCCTATTTCCAACACCTTCAAAAGAATTATAAAAACATATAATTTATAGTGATTTGGTGTACTACACTCACCTAAAGAATTATTAGGAACACCTGTTCAATTTCTCATTAATGCAATTATCTAACCAACCAATCACATGGCAGTTGCTTCAATGCATTTAGGGGTGTGGTCCTGGTCAAGACAATCTCCTGAACTCCAAACTGAATGTCTGAATGGGAAAGAAAGGTGATTTAAGCAATTTTGAGCGTGGCATGGTTGTTGGTGCCAGACGGGCCGGTCTAAGTATTTCACAATCTGCTCAGTTACTGGGATTTTCACGCACAACCATTTCTAGGGTTTACAAAGAATGGTGTGAAAAGGGAAAAACATCCAGTATGCGGCAGTCCTGTGGGCGAAAATGCCTTGTTGATGCTAGAGGTCAGAGGAGAATGGGCCGACTGATTCAAGCTGATAGAAGAGCAACTTTGACTGAAATAACCACTCGTTACAACCGAAGTATGCAGCAAAGCATTTGTGAAGCCACAACACGTACAACCTTGAGGCGGATGGGCTACAACAGCAGAAGACCCCACCGGGTACCACTCATCTCCACTACAAATAGGAAAAAGAGGCTACAATTTGCACAAGCTCACCAAACTTGGACAGTTGAAGACTGGAAAAATGTTGCCTGGTCTGATGAGTCTCGATTTCTGTTGAGACATTCAGATGGTAGAGTCAGAATTTGGCGTAAACAGAATGAGAACATGGATCCATCATGCCTTGTTACCACTGTGCAGGCTGGTGGTGGTGGTGGTGTAATGGTGTGGGGGATGTTTTCTTGGCACACTTTAGGCCCCTTAGTGCCAATTGGGCATCGTTTAAATGCCACGGCCTACCTGAGCATTGTTTCTGACCATGTCCATCCCTTTATGACCACCATGTACCCATCCTCTGATGGCTACATCCAGCAGGATAATGCACCATGTCACAAAGGTCGAATCATTTCAAATTGGTTTCTTGAACATGACAATGAGTTCACTGTACTAAACTGGCCCCCACAGTCACCAGATCTCAACCCAATAGAGCATCTTTGGGATGTGGTGGAACGGGAGCTTCGTGCCCTGGATGTGCATCCCACAAATCTCCATCAACTGCAAGATGCTATCCTATCAATATGGGCCAACATTTCTAAAGAATGCTTTCAGCACCTTGTTGAATCAATGCCACGTAGAATTAAGGCAGTTCTGAAGGCGAAAGGGGGTCAAACACAGTATTAGTATGGTGTTCCTAATAATCCTTTAGGTGAGTGTATATACTGACTCCAAAATCAAAACAACAACAAAATAATAATCCTTAATCCATAATATAGCATTATGAAAATTAAGCCTCATGTTATTCTAAGGGATAAATTGTAAAAACATTAGTCTCAGATTAGTATTATTATTATGGGAGATAAGGTTTTTATTATAGCATGCATCAAGTGAATATACCTAAACAAAATACTCTGGTCAGTATTTGTTCATGCAAATCTATTGGTATATTTATCAAACTGCAAGTCTTTCAGTACTACAGGCTTGTACAAAAGTCTTGGTACAAAACTAAAGACCTGTATGAGAACACAATACACTTGCTGTAAATGTAACCATTTTAGTAATCTTCTAGTCATCCATCCATTCATCCATTTTCAAAACCGCTTATCCTGGTGAGGTTTGCGGGGAAGCCGGAGCCGTTCCCGGCAGGCATAGGCCACAAGACAGGAATACACCCAGGACGGGATGACAGGACATCGCTGGGAAACACACACACGTACACATGTACACACACATACCTACAGGGTAATTTATAGAAGCCAGTTAACCTAACCAGCATGTCTTTGGACGGTGGGAGGAAACCGAAGTGCCCGGAGGAAACCCACGCAGACACTGGGAGAACATGCAAACTCCACACAGACAGGCACCCTGAGCCGGGACTCGAACCCAGGATATCTTCCAGTCATGCACGTTAGAATTAGGATTTGGAGAGGTGCCACCTTTTTAAATGCCATTCTATATAAGTCAAAATAAGACACTCACCCCTGTCTCATTTAGTTCAATTAACTGGAATGATGACAATAATCTGTTGCAATAAACAAATCACTGAATAATATTTTTTCAATATTGGTGTGAATACAAAGGTCTGAATACTCTATCTATATATGGTCCAGACCAAATCACACCAAAATCTTCAACCCACCTCATTCCATTAGTTAGGAGGAAGAATCCTCTGCCACACAAGTACTGCACATTAACTGCAATTTGCAATTGATGGGTGGGTCAAAGATCAATTTGATCTGGATCTATATACAATATAACAATATAATATAATATCAACAATAATATATGCAACACATGCTAATTCAGATATTTAAATAAGACATAAAATATTGGGTATTTAAAGTTTTGGCAATTTTTTTCTAAAGGTGTCAGACCAGGTCTTTTATAGTTCATGGTTTAAATTGCATATGAAGACATTGTGTTACACTATTTGATCAGAAAGAAAATTACATGTTTTTTTAATTTGTCAATTAAGTTTACCTTCAACCTCAATTCCCATGTTAAACCTATATTTTAGCACTGTTGTACAAGGTTCTTAAAACTGGCTTGAGGGAGTACTATATGACTGTTTAAAGAACCAATAACGTCAGCATGCCATAATAACAAACCACCATGGTTCAATTTCAAATCACGGTCCTGCATTTAATAGCTTCCTGCTTGCTTTTTGTTTCAAATATAACAATATGAATTGTCTTTTACAGCAAGAGGTGGCATGCCTGTGTACAGACATTTATAAGATCACAAGTTGTCAGGTAACAAACTCAGAACAATGCCTTTTTGATGTCACTGAGTAATAATAATTTAATGCATGCACCGCACAGCCTGTGTTAACACTTAGCATGCAAAGTACATCTTGTTATTTTTTCATTAAAATTTCTAATTTCCCAAAAGAATCATCTGGAGATGAAAGGTATTGTCATAAAAAATATTGCTACACATTTCTCTGCAGTGGCACAAAATATTTATAGATATTTGTTTTGGTTTTTTACAATTAGAACTGGTGAATGCTGTTATGCCTGTTTGAACATAATTATTGTATTTCCAGATTAAAGGAGTTATGCATTGTTAAGGAATCTGTGACTATAAAATGCCAAATAATAACACATGTCCACAGTATATTTGCAATCAATCTGCAGGAGCTGCGCAATATTCATTAACATTTTGAATCTATCTTGGGCCATGTGTCTATCTATTATATTATATGTGTATGTGGCTGTCTATCCATGCTGCATATAAGCATATATGAATTATATGTATTTATTTCCAAATACATTGTTTAAGTGCACGTTTTTTACGAGTCTATTAATGAGAAGCTATCTAGTTAACTGTGGTTTTATTTTTTAAATGCAGAGAATAAAAATTGAATAGATGTATTGGTATGATTCAAAATACATAATTATTAATAATGGTTTTAAGTCATATATCGTCAGTAATGGTGGCTTATTCTTTTCAGGGCTATCTAAAAGACCATCTCACTTTCATCAGGCATTGCAGAATATTATCTGCATTACAGCTACAGCACCGGCCATCCATACCATTCATCCTATCAGCTCAAAAAGCTAAAAATGGAAATCACCCAGTTAAGAGACATTTTCTTTAGTTTCATTAAAAAGATTAAAAAGATGGGCTGCAGCCAGATAATTTGAGATATAGGTAAGATCATATGAAATTTTTTAGTAAATCTGTGATGTGGAAACGTGTGTTGGGGGAAGATATTAACAACCTTTTGTATAGGTAATTGACCATTATCAAGAAAGCCTTTAAAACCAGTTTCCCTTCTTTACTGCACTTTCTTCACATATAATGTGTGCCTCTGATTGTGTGAAATCATCAGAAGTGCCTTCAATTATTGGATGCAGTCACTGATAAAAATTATTTCCTCAATACCAAACCCAATGGTAAGTAAAAACAGAGAGAAAAAGGACTGCAGCAAAGGCAGGCACATGTGTGTGTGTTATTATAGCCTAGATTATTATTATTAATAATAATAATAGTCATTCTAAATATTATTTTATAAGGTGAGCTTTATTGGACTACGGTTATGCTATGAATGTTAAATACACAGTGTGTGTGTGTGTGTGTATATATATATATATATATATATATATATATATATATATATGTTGCCCACCTGTCCAGTTAAAATGACAGAATTTCGATTATGAGATAGCTGCCACAACATGCTGAAGCTGACACTTTCCTCAAAACACTTTATGAAATAATCAAAGAATGGGCAAAACCACAGCCTGGTCTGAATTTATTTTAATAATAAAGATAGGCTTAAAAAAACATGAAGAGGAGACAGAGGGAGAGGACCTCAGACACCAGCGACAATGACTGTGCACAAAGCTGAATTTTACTAGCAGGGAAGATGGATATATGGGTATTAGACTTTCCATAGCTATAGGAAGGATAATCTTTCAATCAGATTAATGAGAAAATATATTGCATGGACCCTACAGCACTTTTTTGCTTTTCAGGCTACTACGTGATTTAAATCCTAAAAGCACATTTTCAGCATTACAATATCCTTCAACAAAGGTGGATAAAAATAAAACAGCCTTCCCTTTATTTCCCCTGTTAGATTTGAAGTATATTTTCTCTTATTTGCCTTTACTAAACTGAATTCTATTGAGAAAAGTCACATTTAATAAGACAAAGAGAATTTTCTAATTATGCTACCTGTCAAGATTAGAATCTATGTGATTGCAACGGCAGTGTTGAAGAACCCAAGAAGGCAGCTGTGTTTGCTAGAGTTCATATTGGTGCATGATTATTGTTTGCATGTAGGTGGTGAAAAATGTAATATAACCAACAGGAGAAACTAAAGTAAGACATACAGTAGGAGTGCATCAGTAGGGGAGCCAAGAATGGAATTGCTTCGATGTAATATTAACCTTTTTTTTGGTGCATTCTACACATTGTGCTTTTAGAATGTTTTTTTAAACACAAACACAAACACGCACATATGTATATCTGTGCGTATTTACCTTTCTTTATTTATAATATAATGCCCATTGAGATTATGAATCATTTGTATTGCCTTGTGTGAGAAAATCAAATGGCATTTTTAAATGCCTTGTATGCAGTGTCCTCATTCAAAAATCTGTGAAGCAAAGTATTGATAAGTTAAATCCCATGACAGATGTGCTTATTTTAGTCATACTTTTTAGAAGCAACATAATATATTAAAGGTTTGTCAAAAACACTATTCTGACAGAAAGTATTTTTGAGCACTGAGTAGCCAGAAAAAGCAAAGTGCCTGTGTATGGTACTTTTCTGTATGATTCATAGTGCAGACTACTATGTATTAAAATCATTAATATTCAAACTGTTATAATATTTTAAAAAAGACTGCTAAATGATAGTATAGCTTACAGGACCTTTTCAGATTGAGAGAAATGCTCAGTCTTTACTTTGTGACTCCCAAGGGTGATTAAGGAGAATAAATATGCTCAATTACAAATCACATACACCCATCAGACTGATAATTTATGCAACTTAATTGAGCGTTCCAAGCTGCTTTGAATTATAGAAAAAATAAAAGGTTCAGTTTGAAAAAAGAAGTGGGATTAGATGTTTGAGAAATGTAAGAAGTAAGCACATTTTTTATCAAGAGGCTCTCTGGGTTTGTGGCACAATTACAATTCTTGGATTTCTGCTCATTTCCTTGTAAATTTAAATTGTAAGATGCCATTTTTGTCGATTTTTTTTAAAGAATAATAATAAGAATTATGCCTAATAAAAATGAAATGTATAGTATTATATATTTTTACAACAAAGAGGAAGCCAAACATGGTGCAGACATTGTATATGCCTTTCTTTTCTGCCAAAAAATAAATAAAAAATGGTCACTTGCAATCACAAAGAACAGAGAAAATGCTGACTCTAAAGCATCCATGCAACTATCCACACAACTCTTTCATGGTAAGAAATGGCCCTTAGTACAGTAACATCTAATTGGTTTATTGTCTTGAAGAGCTAGTGACAAGAAAGGCAGTTGGAGGCAGGCTTTCATCAGAGGTTATTCTAAGAAATAACTAATTTAAACCTCCTCAAGCACAGACACAACCTGCTCCGCTTGGGAAGGTATCTCTGGAGGGTTCATTAAGTGACTGGCATTCGGGTTTTTAGAATCAACAACTAAACACTGCACTAACCTTTACCATTAGATTGCCTGTGGACTCTGAGTGCTAAGCATGTCCTGCCAAGAATTCTCATGCATCACAAATAATCTTGCTATGTGCAAACGATGGATGTAAAATTTATGAAATACTATTCATTAAAACTGCTCAGGGCTAATTCTGCAGGGGAAATCGTATTAGACAGTTCAAAGTGCTGGGTAATCTTCAGCAGAGTTCTTTGTGATATGTTTCATTTTCTCCAATTTCTAACACGTTTCCAGTTATTGTTTTTGAAAGTCTATTACTGGTAATTCTTGTCTGAGAAACGGTGTCTTACATTTTTCAACAGGGTAAAGCTTGTAAAAGTAGGAAATCCATGTAGAGATTTCTTCATATATTAAGTAAGAATTGTTCTGTGTTGTTCATTTTATTTTATCGATAAACCTTTTTGCTTGAAGTGTTTTTTTAACTAAATGATGCTCTTTTAGCAAGTACTATTACACACTTGAAAGAGCTCACTTGCTTGCAATGTATAAATGCGGCAGACCGCCCCGCATCACCCCCGCCCAACACACACACACATTTTCTCAGCAGAGATTCTGCATCTATTTTTAGATGTACATCAGATGTTTATGAACACTTCGCAGTTGCTCTACCCTATTTCTCACCTTATATTTGTTTATCTCTAAGATTCCCTTGAACATCATATTGATGAAATTTGGACTTGGACTCAGATGTTTGTTTGTGATAATAATGTTAACAGTGAAGGTGTATTTTCCTGAGGATTTACAATACAGATTTCAATACAGTTTTGGTACTTTTGTATTTCAATATTTTCTTTTCTTCCCTGCACCCTTGATAAAACTCTGTAACTCAACGTATAAAAAATAAAAAAATGTAATTCCCATTGCAAAGTCTTAGGATATTACACCGTAGAGCTCTCCTGTACACATTATATTACATGGGACTAACTTACACATGTTCTCTGTATAACTATAAACAATACTTTCATAAATAAACAGTCACACTTTACAATAATGGCAATTGATTCTTAATGAATTCATGCATTACTACCACAGTTATAACACATGAATATCTTGTGTACTTCCTCTGAGTTCTGATGCTAATATCATTTCATATAATTTAAGATGAGAGTTGGGGTTAGGGTACAGGTTAGGGTTACAGGCTAGGGCTGGTTTTAGAACATATGCATGTGGTCAACATCAAACTCTGAATGTGCATGAGTTATTGTGTTATGCCTATTGTATTGGTAATATAAATGCATTAGGAACTGTGCCAATTATTGTAATGTTACCAAATAATCATACTGTAAATAAATAAATATATAAATAAAATAATCTTCTAAATGGGGGAGAAACTCAAATCTGCTCTGACTGTAAAGCAAAAACTAACACAGGCATTGTCAAGGATGGAGCCGTGCTCAGCACATCCAGCCTGTAATAACAGGAGCGTGGCACTGTTGTGGTCAACAAACCAAATCAAAGGGCCCCTGCTGAAACATTAGAAACACCTTCCTAATATTGAGTTGCACCCCCTTTTGCACTCAGAACAGCCGCATTTTGCCGGGACATGAACTCTACAAGGTGACGAAAGCATTCCACAGGGATCCTGGCCCTTGGCTTAAAAATTCTTCTTTAACCTGTCTCCTCCTTTTCATCTACAGTGATTGAAGTGAATATAATGAGTTACATCCATAAGGGATCATAGCTTTCACTTGAATTCACCTTGTCAGTCTATTTCATGGAAAGAGCAGGTGTGCCTAATGTTTTGTGCACTCAGTGTATATACAGAACTGTGCAAAAGTTTTAGGCAGGTGTGAAAAAAATCTGTAACGTAAGAATGCTTTCAAAAATAGACATGTTAGTAAGATTATATTTATCAATTAACAAAATGCAAAGTGAGTGAACAGAAGAAAAATCTGCATCAAATCAATATTTGGTGTGACCACCCTTTGCCTTCAAAACAGCATCAGTTCTTCTAGGTACACTTGCACACAGTTTTTGAAGGAACTCTGCAGGTAGGTTGGCCCAAACATCCTGGACAACTAACCACAGTTTTTCTGTGGATTTAGGCAGCTTCAGTTGCTTCTCTCTCTTCACGTAATCCCAGACACACTCGATGATGTTGAGATCAGGGCTCTGTGGGGGCCATACCATCACTTCCAGGACCCCTTGTTCTTCTTTACACTGAAGATAGTTCTTAATGACTGTCGCTGTATGTTTGGGGTCATTGTCCTGCTGCAGAATAAATCTGGGGCCAATCAGATGCCTCCCTGATGGTACTGCATGATGGATAAGTATCTGCCTGTACTTCTCAGCATTGAGGAGACCATTCATTCTGACCAAATCCCCAACTCTATTTGCCGAAATGCAGCCCCAAAGTTGCAAGGAACATCCACCATCAAGGTCCTAGACATAGTGGCAAAAACAATCTAATTCTTTCTATCTTCCTGCTCTTAAAATGCAGAATATATTGTAAATTGGAATTTGTAATGTTTTATGCCTTGAACTGCACTGTATTGTTGCACTTTGTATTGCGCTTATATTTTGTAAGTCACCCTGGATAAGGGCGCCTGCCAATAAATAAATAATAATAATAATAATAATAATAATAATAATAATAATAATAATAATAATAATAATAATAATAATAATGCTCATCAACCAGATCTTTTTCACCTCCATAACCATTTCTGCTTTCACTGGTAACATTTAAAGCCAGCCTTCAACAAAACACATAGATAAGTGTTTCCTTTTGTCTTCTGGTTACTGTCATTCAGCTGAGAACTGCCACTCTGCAAACAGAAGAATGAGTTGTCTACTTGATATGAAACAAGGATGTGACCATGACATTACAAGAATGAAGTTACTGAGCCTACCTCGATTCACAGTGACAACAAGTATCTCAAGTACACCTGAAAATAAGAGCTAGTGTCTACATGGGTATTCAATGATTATCAACCAGCCTGCAAAAACAAAAAAGAATGTATTCTGCATTTGGTCTTAAGAATTAACTCCAGTGATAACACGGTTGTTCTTCTGCAAATTCAACTAATTGTGTGCTGTGGTCAAGAGGGATGAAAGAGATTCCAACTATTAATTAATCATTAAACATCAATTATTTATAAAACCGGGGACTGTATTGCTTCATTTCAGGGTTCCATGTCCAAAAATGTCCCTTTCTTGCTGAACACCAGCCTCAGGCATTTTTCCCTGTCTTGGCCAGATGCAAGGTAGGCTCCCCTGGGTGGTGCCTACATTCATCTCAAAGGTCTGCTTCAATTTTGCATCAAGATTGGGTGACTCTAGTTGCTTGATAAAAATGACCAACCCCACCCTGTCTTATTTTAGGCTTGTCTCCGGCGAGGTTGATGTCCAGTGACAAGAACTATAGCTTCAGATATACACAAAGAGATCAGGTTGGAAGGTTCAGCGATGCCTGTGGCTAAAGAAAGTTGAGCGTCTGAAGTGTAACAACCTTTCAACATATTCCCTGATCTCTTTTTATTGATTTTGTGAACACCTTCAAAAAGCATCACTCCTGTCACAATATGTCACAGCAGAACCTACCTCTAACATATACCTGAAAGTTGACTTCTGTTGGGACATGAGGGCAATTCCTTTGCTCTCTTGACTCTGGCTAACATTCCCAGGTGAAAAAAAAAACTATTTAAAATTAAATTAAATGAATACTCAATTACAGAAACAAATCTATAGGAAAATGTAATACACAGATAAAGATTTTTTTGATAACTGAAAATCCATTAAACATTTTCTCAGAAATAGGCATTGTATTTTGTCATACAAAGGAAATAATTGTATATTTTCCAGGGGAACGTATGTTAGCAATGCTAAACAAAACACTCCCAGAGATCTTTTCTTTTTTTCTTTACACTAGTAACATTGTTTTGCTATATGACATTACGGGCTGCATTAAATAAAATAATGTTTGTGTTGCAAGCATTAGCAATGTTAAATCATAACTTTCTTGAGTTGCAAAACATTCCTGGCAAAAAAAGATCTGTGGTCTGAAATGATCTTCTCGCAGCTCTTGTTTTACACAACAATGCCATTGGAGGGATTTAATTCTTGCTGTATTAAAACAAACAAAAGTAAAACAGTGAGAAACAACCTGCTTTCATGGCTCCTCTTAAGACAAATTCAAAGCTGTCTAAAATCCTATTGAGGTTATGACAATAGGTAAATAAAAACGTTCGTCAAATGGAAAAGAAATACAAGCTTTCCATTGGCATACATCAACACACCCCCGCGGCCCGTTACTGTGTATTGTGTAAACGCAGAATGCTTACAGTAACAGAAGCGCAAGTTGTACACTATGCTTAACACAAATGAGATTTGGCTGCCAACATCCATAAAAGAATAAATGTATGGGCTGTGCACAGAGATATGTTGATGCAGCATTGTATTTCATCAGATTTTTTTTTTTTTGCATTGATTTGTCATATTTTGTTTTACTCATACTTTCGCTTGTGTTTTTTTCTTTGCTATTTGTCTGTCCACTTTACTGATTCATACCACATATTGTACTCAGTTGTTGATTCTACTGTTTGTTTTTTTGTATGTTATTCTGTCATTACATTGTGCTTTCCTTCCATATATTCTTTCTTGCAGGTATATTTTCATAGGGATGCTGGCAGAACCGTCAGAGCAGGGAGGGGGGTGCACTGCTATATATTAAATATTAAGACCCACTTGTCATATATATGACAATTACATGTATTATTTAAACAATGCTTCTTATCATACAATCCCAGAAACATGCTACGAAACAAACAAGACCTTTTGTGACTTACGCCCTCCATTTTACCTTGAATAACAATGGATCACAATAACTTTCTTGCCACTTGTCCATTTTGTGAGCCACACAGGCTAATGTCTATGTTTCCTCCCTGTTTACAGCTCAAGACATTGTGTAAGACTGTGGTATTCAGAGGTGAGATATTATCATGGCTTATCAGTTTAACAGAATGTAAACTTTATTATTTAATCCATTCCTGCATCTTAGGTTCTTAACACTTTATGCAAGTTGAAGATGTTTTAGATGTGTCAGTTGTCCCACAGTAATACATTCACTCAGAATTTACCTACAAGATCTCAAAGCACATGTTGTCTATACCAATTAATTAAATGGCCCACTACCAAAATCACTTCAACCCTTTAATTCTACTAACACTTTTCAGGTGTCCAAGTGAATTTAATAATAAAACGAACACGTTTTCAGTCCACAACCTCAAATTGTCAATCTTAACACTCAAAATTATTCTTAAGGACTATAATTGTCTACTGGTTAATACAACACTTTCTGCAAATGATGCCATTCAAGAGAACAAATACAGCCAGCCCCAGTTATAATCAACAAAATACAATAAATAATTGTACAGTTTTTGTAGTTTTATGGTTATACTGTACAAAATAATTTAAAAAGAAATCCATGCATATAGATAATTTGATATGATCGGTAGATTATGAATATTCCATATGTTAAATAATATTAACTAAACCCTTACAATCTTTTCTAAGTATAGGTTTTATGTAGGACACTGCACTGTTATTTTATAACAAAGTAGAGCTTTTAAATGAGGAAATGTTGATACCTATTTTTACACCACTTCTACTCAAATAACTCAATTCAAAAATAGAAAAAAAACATTACTGTAATAGCCACTTCCATTTTGTGACTGCAAATGACCAGATCAATAACAAATAGCTCGAGTATAAATGATTCTCTTTGAGCACAAAACCTTTTAAAAGTGCAAATATAATGATGAGAGGGAAAAAAATCATTGCTGAAATGGAGATGTTTAGTTTGAAATTTATTTAAAATGTTTGAAAAGTCAAACATACCTATCTAAAAATAGTGATCCTATCGATTCCTGACAACAGCTTTTTGTAAATAAAATTGTATGACTTTCACTCATTTCTAGGCAACATTTTTAGACCTGATAGCAGGTGCATCATTCCCCATTGTAAACCCACTAGAGTAAACTTCACCATCAATGGCACAGTGTACCAAGTACTAATCTTAACATATTTCACAGAGCAAAATAAGCAGAAACTGTATTTTAGACCTGAAACTCTGAAAAATAATAACAGGCTACCTTGGGCCACACAATTTTTAAAGATGCATACAACTCAAAACTAATAATGACACATGAGAAATATCTGTTTTGTGATAAGGAGATACATACATAAAATGTATTATTCATTAACCCTTTGGCATGTACATTGTTAATCACACTGCTGGGCCTAAGAGAGTGAGTCTTACCATGTGCTCAGAAATACACGCTTCATTCTATAATTGAATAACTTTCTTCTTTTATATAAATTAATGTTATTCTCAAGCCATAAGCTGCATCTTTGTACCTGTTTCTGTATTTCATAGCTTAGATTTCTGCACTCACGGGTGCATTTCATTTGCTTTCATAACTTCATGCACCCCTAAGCCAGGCTTTGAGAAACTTTGAGAAGATTGCCACAAGTTTGCATATTTATTTCAAATAGTATGTATACCATTATTAATTTATCACACATGTATATTTAAACATTAAGAAGAACAAATACAAATAGTAGCACACATGTTATACATGAAAGAAAACAGTTACCTCATAGTTATATTACCAAATAGTTGTTAGATTTAGAAAAATAAGTTAGTAACCAATTAATTCATTTTACTGTTATTGAACATCAATCAATGAGCTCAATAGACTTTACATTTGTCAATGGATGCCACACTATTCAATGGCTGAGCTTTATTTTTTATTTTTTTATTTGATTATTTTTTTCTGTATATTTTCTACTCTGTAACTCTGTCTCTCGAGCAATTTTAGTTAAAAAAAAAAAAACGTAATCTAACTTTGCTAAATAAATCCCTGGAGTGCAAAGGGTTAAGGCTGGCACTTCGTTAGTATGACATTTGACATATTAATTAATTAACATATACATACAGAAAAGGAACCCAGCAAAACACTGTAACCAGGTTAAATCAAAACAGTTTGAGCTGCAAATTGCCTGTAGAGGCATTAGCGGCATTACTGCAAATTAATTTCAGCTTGCTAAACTTTCATAGTATCAAATGTAAAATGATTTGCAGTTCCAAACAACCTTCTCGCAGATCTTTTTTCACACAATAGTGCCATGGAGGTGGACACATTTAGGCGGTATTAAATCAAGAAAATACTTATTTGTGTATTTATACTTTCTCTCACTCCCTATATATATTGTGTCACTGTGCAGGGTGTGGGACATGATGGGAGGTATATGAGGACCAGGTGGGTACCTGTTTGAGCTGCCAAAAGAAACCATCCTGAAAACACCACACACTGACTGCCTGCTGGGGAAGAACACATACAGGCAGAGGAGCTGTGTGCACCATTGACAGCCTGCAGGGTGGAAGAAGCAGCCTATAAAACAACCCAACCCAACCTCCCTACAGAAAAGGTACTTAAGGGGAAAAGCCAGAAGGGTGTTTGGAGTGTTTTGTGTGTAAGAGAGAGAACGAGAGAGAGAGGACTGTGAAAACGATTTGATAACCTGGATTCTGCCCATTGCATCATTGAGACCCCGATTTGGAAATCTGACCCAGACTGGTTGAAGACAATGATTACCTCTTTTGACTCATGCTTACCCTTAACGATTACGACATCGTCTACCCCCTTTCAACTGCAATGGAGTTTTGTGACCGGGAAACCGAGGAGTGGCTGGGAGTAGATAGGGCTGCAATAACCGTGTTGACACCCCGCACTGTGTCACAGTATTTATATATATCTAAGTTGGTTCCTCGCTGCCTGCACATTTTGAAAGCAAAGTGTGTCTCCTCCCTCCAGCTCCTGATACTTTAGATTTAATACAGCCAGAAATGGTGCTGCGATATTCAGATCTGTGACTCTCTCAAAACGTTTTGTGTTTTTTATTGGGCCCTTTGTCTAAGAAACAATATTGTAACGTGTCAGTGAAAACCTAACAAGGAATATGATGTTTAGAAAAGGTGTACGTTTAGTCACATGTGCACACCAGAGTCCACTTCTGTCTGATCATTTATTTGTTTAGGAGAAATCAAAGGAATACAATATCATAAACCTCCTAATCAAAGTACTCAAAGTTCTAGACCATTTAATAAAGGTTCCTTTACAAAGATGATTTTTCAGAATTGATTCAACATTAAAAAATGAAGTACCGTGTGGAATTTGTCAATTCAAACATGGGTATATTGAAACCAGCAGGGATTGTAATAGGTAGGTAGTGTTATTGTATCTAAGCTCACAGGGCTTATATCAAACCTTTAACATGAAATATCTGATTGAATCCATAAATCTAAATCTAAAATCTATCCAATATACATTTTATATATTACAAACTGGAATCGGCATCTTTTTCTGGTTAATGTAAAATTCTTCTATTTTTTTATTTTATTTTTTCCCCGGTGATGGGATACATTATCAAAATGTAATACTTTATCACATAAAGCCATTAGTTGGATGGTTTCACATTTCATATACTCTCCAGCTGAGTTGACCATATTATATTTTCTGGCTTATAAGGCTTTTATAAGTGTGAAGTTGTATTTTGAAATGTAATGCAAAATGTGTTTCCTTTAATAATTATATTGTAATATTTATACATAAAATAATATAATTGATCTGTTGCTCACAAACACCTTTTTAGAGTTTTCAAATTTCAGTCAGGCCCTGACAACATGTTGTTTCATTATGTACAGTGCAACAGGACTAAATTATAGCTGCAGCTCTGTCACATAGTAAACATAAGAATTCTGCACTGGTGTCCCCATGTCCTTTGTTTTTCCTTTAGCTGCATCAAGGCACAGTAAGCTTTTTTCAAGGAAGAGCTGCATAGAAAAATAGTCTATTCTAAATTAAGACTTGCATTTAAGATTTCCAAAGTTCTGCTGCTTGAGGATTTATTCTTATCTGTAAAGTTGACAGAAGGCACCCTTTTCTCTCACGAAAGATTATACCCATGCAAGGATGGAAGCACCAGCTAGCGAAGGCCGCAAAATACTTCATCACAAGGAAACAGTAACTTAACAAACCAAGTTTTAACTCCACTCCCTATCAGCCACAACATGATACACCATGCCCTGCTCAAAGATAACTCCTAGGAGTATAGGAATGAAAACTACCACAATTTCACTTAGTGAATGGAGTATTTTAACAAAGGCGGGAGAGAAAAAGAAAAGACTAACAGAAAAGGGAAGGAAACATATCTCAGGAAGAGTAATTGAAAGAATGCACATATATCACCACCTTGTCTAGAAGCTGTGTACATATAGAGCCAGAAAGACAGAGAAATATTTGAAAGAGGTACTGTGTAACCATTCTTTAATGTGATTTATCTACTCTCCACACAGTGTTTGCTTTCAGTACTTTCCGAAATTACACCTTAAAATTAGTAATCTTGCAGTAGCAAGATTTTTAAACAGCACTATTTTCTTAATAAACTGGTATTGAGCAATACAATTCTAAAATTAAATAAAATAAACATTTAGAATGAATGGTTGAAACTGGAAGTAAATATGTAGTTATATAATTTTAATTTAGTATAATCTTGTGTAATATTCTGTGTAAATCTGTAGTTTTACACAACAAAATTAACTAGTTTAACGAATAATAACTAATTTAATGAATACTTGGATAAAACATGTTTTAAGCTCCCTTTGAATGTCTTATATCTGGTAAATACAACATGTCAAAACACTTGCTATTTATCAAAATTAATTTTCACAGTTAACAGGCCAGAACATTTATTTGTTTTAATTCTGTCATTACACCTCATTCATATATATATGCACGTGTGGCACCAACCTAAAGAACTCTAGAACCCTAAGTGCTTGGTTCCAGCAGTGAAGCTTGCTGTTGGTTCTGTAATGTATTAGGGCACATTTTGGGTGTATGCAAGGTCAAAGGCAATCGCTACTTACTGGTACATCACCGCATGTTGCAGCATTTCTTTCTTGCCGGGAGGGGTGTCTTCCAGGATGAGAATGCCCCATCCATACAGCACGGGTCGTCGCCCAATGGTTTGATGAGCATGACACTGATGTTACCCATTGCACACACTGATGTCATGGCCTTCTTAGTCAACAGAGCTCAGCTTTTTAAGCATTTATGGGATATTCTGAGACCATTTTCCACCATCATCAACCAGGGGTGAGCTGACTGACTTCTTCTTGGAATAATGGTGCCACATCCCTCCTGCACAATTCTAGATGCTGGTAGACTCTATGCCACAGCACAAACAGGCCATATTGGTCACAGTGGCATTTCCATTTTAATATCCACTACCTGTATATGTATCTATTACCATGACCTATATTGTATATATTAGCATGACCTTCACTGTACAAATACAAGACTCCATACAAAAGAAGTATAGAAGCAGTATTGCATTAGAGGTCAAGATCATGACAGCCTTGCCACATTTTCACCTTGAAAACCACTTCAGGGCAAATGAAGAGAATCCTTGGATTGCAGTTGTTTAAACAGTGAAGGCTACATTCTGTCTGCTGTGTATGGTCTGTGATCATTTTTCTCAAGCCCTATCTTTGAAACCCAGGAACAGAGGTTTATGACTTAAGGGCAGTATTTTTTTTGGTGTGCCCTTTTTTCCTTTTCAGATGAGACAGTTCACTATGACTACAAATAATGCATGCACAGGAAGTCTGTTTGATCAACTACATTCTGGAAAAGTGTGTGTCTATATATATATATATATATATATATATGTGTGTGTGTGTGTGTGTGTGTGTGTGTGTGTGTGTGTGTTATGTTTAGAACTCTAAAATGATGTAAAGTGTTTAAGTGATTATACATTTATCAGACCAATTGAAGAGTTTCTTCAGTCAAAGTTATGTTTGTAGTTTATTTCCTGTAATGCACGTATATCTATTGTTCAGATCAAATATATTTTTTAAAGCCAAATGTTAATTAAAATCATCCCCCGATTGCAATGTGTCTAATTTCCAAACCTATAGAGGCATGAGTCAGTCTTATATATCATGCATATCATATCTTATATATAATTGTATCCTGAAATTTTGTAAAAGTAGCTTCTCAAGCACATATGAGGCATATACAGAGTGTAATTAATTTTCTAGTTTACACTAATTTCTTAGTGTGGGAGGAATTTTGGTGGACGTGGATTGTCTCTGGGGGAAATATCTGGGCTCCCATATAATGGTTGTACACCAATTTAGTTGTTTTCTTCTGTGACCAAAGCACTGACAAATTCATTTTAACACTGAATTTAAGAAGCTTCCACAATGCTGCGCTGGACATGTACCTGCACATATGAAAGCAGTAGGCATAACATGAAGCAGCCACATGTCCTGGCTACAGAGTCTGATTTGGGACAGTGGCAGTGGGCCGTTATACATATGTTTTGAATCATACATGTATTATACAATTACTAAATACATTAAAACACTAAAGTGCATAAACAATGCTTCCAGTTTTATTTAGTGTGGATTTACCCATTAAGTAACAAGCACTATAGCCTTGGGGAAAGGAAAGGGTAAATTCAACCAAATATATACAAAATAAAGAAGACAAAAGGATTACTTTTGCTGGAGTAGAAGGACTGTGAGTAAGTGAAGGTGATGTTTGTTTGTTTTTAATTACAGTTTACAAATATGCTGCTGTCATATTTTTTAATATCTTCATACTATTACAAACACCAATTCTAAAAATTGCAATTGGCATACCGCAATAAAGATTACTAAACAGTGAAACGTTTCATTTGTTTAATATTGCTTAACGCTTTCCAACAGTGGCTCTATATACGAATGTGTAAATTCATTTTGGAAACCTCCAAAAATGCAGTATCCATATACAAAGCCATTTATTATATGCACTTCAGGTCAAACATCTGGAAGCAAACAATGTTCAGAGAGACTGCATTTGATGACAGTATCGCTCTCTTCTTTTCACTTTTATCTCCAGTATATTAATATTTTGTCACCCCTGAAATGTAATGACTTCTTTGTCTGATATTTCCATTTACAGTAAGTTTGCATGACAATAGGAAGTAATAATAATTAAAAAATGTTTTTCTGCCAGTTTAGCACGAACGAGAAGAAAATGTGCTCTGTATTTTAGTTTTGCAATTAAGACCATTATATAACATGATCATATATAATGTTTTCTTAAGAATTAATGTTATACTTCAACTATCTGTATGTTTTGTTTTCTTCTTCCAGGGAGTTGTTTGCACAGACAAGTACTTGTGTCAGTGTTTAGATTGTTTGCCTTTCTTTAATTTCCATTTATTTTTTTGTTTGTGGAAAAAAAAATATTACAGTTGTCAGCTTTTTTTAAGTCAGCAACATTAAGTTGTAGTCCTGGAGAATGTATCGATTGCAAAATGGCTACAGCTGTTCTTTGTTATTGGGGGATATTTCATATTTAGTCAGTGGAACGTGTGTTGAATACTTTATAGTTGTTAGATGCATTTCAGTGGAGTGGCCCAATAACCAGGTAGTTTGGTTATTTAACATTTCTTAGACTTAGACTTAGACATGCCGTGATAGTGATAAAAGCTGTAATTGCATATCCAGTACCTGCTCAAGTTAAGGGGTCATTCGAAATCTTATTGATATACAAGAAAGAATGAACTACAGTAACTGGTTTGAAAGGAAACAGAGTAACTTTAAGTTGATATGTCATTGATGTTATACTGCAAACTTTTCTCACTGAAATAGACTAGACCTAGAGTTGTATTTCAATAGCTTTAAAGTCAGGCAATTGAAGTTACCAGAACATCAAATTCAGGAATGGCTCTTTCTTTCTCTCCATCTTTTCTGTAGTTTGGATCATTATTATGGGAAATTGCCACTAGTTTTCTTACTGAGGGTATTGCATGACTTTGAAGAAAGGATTTATATTGTATGTTTATAATATTTCCTGCTTGAGTACTAGTCAAATAATACCAAAGCTTTGTGTGACCAATTCCATCAGCAGCAAGTGCTAGTTTTGAAAAGAATAGCCTTGAACTTTCTGAAAAAGCAGTATGACTTCCCTTTGAGCTGTTTTAGGTTCTTAGTTAATGGTATTGTATTTTATTCTGCTTTTAGATTTAAGAGCTTAATTAAAAACATGAACAAGAATAACAACAACAAACATCAACAACATGCTAATATTGCAAACAATAATTAAACTGTGATGAAGGTTCTTGCATTTTCCCCAAATGTTTCTGAATTTGTTGATGTGGTCCATTAATTTAAACATTGACTTGTATACCTGTTTTTCTTATATGACACCCTTCCCAATGGTAAATATGCACACACAAACATTATATTTTATTTTTGTCTTTGGGATCATGGCAACTGATCATAAAGTATTTAAGGGATAACACAACACATGCATATTTCTGTAGAATTTACAATGGACTGAAAATGTGTTATAAATTACAGTATAGATTGGAAACTATGCCACAAAATGTATTAATTAATTTTCAGCATATCTTGTATACAATTAATGCTATTTTGTCTATATGTTAATATTATTTCCCACAAGTCTGAGAAAACAAATATTATGCACAGATTGACCATAGTATAATTTTGAGATGATTGTGAAAATAATGCTGGAATTAAAAATAAGAAACTTTTTGGTTAATTATTTTTTACATAATACATGTAGGAATTTGCGTGGAAAAATAAATAAATAAATGTTATTTGTCATTACAGGCCTTAACATGTAAGTATTGAAAAACGGACAACAAAATCAAGCAGTCTTTGGTCATACATTCACAGTAATCCCCATTTGCTAGTAGATAGTATAGTGTCTGCATCTGGATTACCTAGAAATTCATTCAGAGCCCTAACTGTTCAGAAGGAAAATGACCCTAGTTGGAATTCCTGTTTCACAAAAGGATCATCATTGCAATCTTTGAAAGGTTCTGGATACTTTCCATCTGGCCACTGAAATGACACTGAGCTGTCAAAATCTCTGATAAATTTAAAACAAAACTTGACTTTCTTTTAATTATATCCTGGAGCTGACATGTCTCCTCCCAGGAAATTCCTTTCTGTAGGAAACATTATTGTTTTCCCCAAAAACACTGTCAGATGATCCAAATCACAAGGAAACCTATTGTTTTTGTTAAATATAAATAATAATGAATACAAACAAAATGAAAACATCAAATGAAAAATGAAACATCAATGGACACAACCCGTTACAATTCATAGCCTGAAAAAGTTAGTGACTACATAACTGAGCCTTTGTTAGTCTAAGGATATTTTCCATATTCACAATATATTGAGCTGAAGTGACTTTAATGGATCATTTTTAGAAAGAAGAAAAACATTTTTGAGTTTACAGTTGTACCAATCACGGTAAAATATTAAATGTTCTATTTATATGTATTTACATATCAGCTAGGTTGTTTGTGGAATTAAATTTGTTTCTAAATTCCATCATTATAGCATGTTCAGTGATTGGTCATATATTAGACAGTTAATTATCTTTATATAATGGATGGGAATTGGTTCTGCATTTCTTCTGCAAACAAAAGACAAATAGGAATTGTGGGGCGCTTTCAGATTGTGCTTTACCAATTTCGAGACATGCATTTTAATTATTAATGTTGGGTTCTTACTGTATTATATAATCATCATTGATATAATTTACAACTATTATGTTTCAAGGCATAAGCAATAAACAAAAAATAAAAGACATACGGATTCTTGTGGTATTTTTTGTACACAAAATATTGTATTTTAATATACTATAGGAAGCTGTAAGTAAAACAAAACAGAACAACTGTTCAGTGGATCAATTATATATATCTTCATATGTTCTACACTCACCTAAAGGATTATTAGGAACACCTGTTCAATTTCTCATTAATGCAATTATCTAACCAACCAATCACATGGCAGTTGCTTCAGTGCATTTAGGGGTGTGGTCCTGGTCAAGACAATCTCCTGAACTCCAAACTGAATGTCTGAATGGTTAAGAAAGGTAATTTAAGCAATTTTGAGCGTGACATGGTTGTTGGTGCCAGACGGGCCGGTCTGAGTATTTCACAATCTGCTCAGTTACTGGCATTTTCACGCACAACCATTTCTAGGGTTTACAAAGAATGGTGTGAAAAGGGAAAAACATCCAGTATGCGGCAGTCCTGTGGGCGAAAATGCCTTGTTGATGCTAGAGGTCAGAGGAGAATGGGCCGACTGATTCAAGCTGATAGAAGAGCAACTTTGACTGAAATAACCACTCGTTACAACCGAGGTGTGCAGCAAAGCATTTGGCGTAAACAGAATGAGAACATGGATCCATCATGCCTTGTTACCACTGCAGGCTGGTGGTGGTGGTGTAATGGTGTGGGGGATGTTTTCTTGGCACACTTTAGGCCCCTTAGTGCCAATTGGGCATCGTTTAAATGCCACGGCCTACCTGAGCATTGTTTCTGACCATGTCCATCCCTTTATGACCACCATGTACCCATCTTCTGATGGCTACTTCCAGCAGGATAATGCACCATGTCACAAAGGTCGAATCATTTCAAATTGGTTTCTTGAACATGACAATGAGTTCACTGTACTAAACTGGCCCCCACAGTCACCAGATCTCAACCCAATAGAGCATCTTTGGGATGTGGTGGAACGGGAGCTTCGTGCCCTGGATGTGCATCCCACAAATCTCCATCAACTGCAAGATGCTATCCTATCAATATGGGCCAACATTTCTAAAGAATGCTTTCAGCACCTTGTTGAATCAATGCCACGTAGAATTAAGGCAGTTCTGAAGGCGAAAGGGGGTCAAACACAGTATTAGTATGGTGTTCCTAATAATCCTTTAGGTGAGTGTATGTGCACAGTGCTTTCCAGTTGGCTACTAGAGATACCATGATATTATAATTATAATAATGTTTTTAGTCTGTATGGGTTATTTTTATTTCTGTGAATTGCCACTAACCATATAATGTACCTAAAAATGAATAACCTAACATAATTTTGCAAGAATTCATGTTCAATTTTCTGTATCATTTTTTGCTGTTGATCATCTGCATGTGACAACATGCAAGGCACTGTTGTTTTGCAGGATCTTTATTTGTCATGATTATTATGCTGTCACTCCCACAGCTTTTCAACTAGACATTCAAAATTGTACAGTAATTGTACCTTATACACAACAGGTTCCTTGTACTTTTTTACCAAACTTGTACAGTAATGTGAAATGTACATCATGGAGACTAACTTTTGTTATTATTACTACTTGATTTTTTAGCAGACACCCTTGTCCAGGGTGACTTACAATTGTTACAGTATATCATATTGTTTTTTTACATTTTACCCATTTATACAGCTGGGCATTTACTAGAGCAATCTATGTAAAGTACCTTGCTCAAGGGTACAACAGCAGAGCCCCCCCCACCTGGGATTGAACCCACACCCCTGTGCTCCAGAGTCCAGAGCCCAAACCACTACTCTAAACTATGACTAAACTGCATACTACCATAAAATACATAACCAAAAATAATTATTATATTTCAGAAAGTACTGTCACATGCAGATACAGCTCTGGAAAAAATTAAGAGACCACTGCAAAATGATCAGTTTCTCTGGTTTTACTATTTATAGGTATGTGTTTGGGTAAAATGAACATTTTTGTTTTATTCTATAAACTACTGACAACATTTCTCCTAAATTCCAAATAAAAAATATGAATGGAATGGAATGGCTGCCATACATGTAGAGATGCTGATTTATGTGCAGTGGTCTCTTACGTTTTTCCAGTTTCTTTACATTCTGTTGCTATGAAAAAGAATGTATATAGCTGCCGGGTTAAACCCAAATCTTTGACCCACCTGCTTAATAGCACACTACCTGTACATCGTAGTGGTCTGGGTTTAACAATTACATTTAACATCAGTCGACCCAACCAACTAATTAATAAATAACCTAACAACCGTGTAGAGAGTGCAGCAAAATGGATAATCAAAAACAAAAAAAGTAGCATTTGTAGCAATTTGCTTAAACTGTGCAATATAAAATGTTTAGAACTTGTAAAGGAATCTCTGAAAGCCAAATGCAATAAAAAAAAGAATACTGCTTTTTTAAAATGAAAACAATTTGTTTAATATATTTTGTAGACAGTTCATTTTAGAACTGTCAACATTGCAAAGTAATCACACAATGTTAGTACTAATTTGGCAGAACAGTTTAGTATGTCACTAAATGAGTGCAAATCGTATCGGTTCTTAGTTGGGCAGTGAAAATGCTGAGTAAAATATTTATTCCACAATGAACCACATTTTAAAAATCAATAATCTACCGACAAACCGTATAAAGAGCATCAAAGTGCCTCCTAAAATCTCATTAGTCTAAATACCTTTAGGAAATGTGAGCTAATAAATCAAAACAAAATTAGTATCCTAGTGCTTTTATAGATATTCCAGGAATCCTTATACATCTGATATTTATAAAACATTTGTTTCTCTGTCTAAAATTAAAATCAAACCCCTTAAACTAACCTAACCTTTTTTCTGCTTTAAAAACATGTAACCTTTGTGTGTCTGCAACTACCTGGAGGCTGTCTGCTACAGATGAGTGTAAACAGTGTGCTTTCAGTGAAATGCAAACACATCTGAAAGATGGATTTTTAATAGGTGATGACATGGCAGTACTAAGTTTTGAAATCCACATTTGCAAACTAAAAGCAACATTAACCAATTCCTCAGTACATCTGTGTTTAGCCAAGAATAATCAATTAGAATGAGGGAATGATGTGTTGGTGAAATTAGCAGGCTCTTTTATTCTGCAGCACTATTTAGATATAGATGATTTAATGAAACATAAATCTATTCAGGCTGCCTTAATGAAACTAAGTGAGTGTAGTTTTACTGTGAAACACTGAGTACTTCACAATACTCAAAAAGCTGTCATGACATTAAGGACTGAGTAAAACATTCAGAGATTGATGATTGTTTTTGATATATTTTTTCTCTCTCTTTATGTAACTGTACAGTTTGAACAAGCTTGAAAATAGAGCATTTTTTTGAGTCTTGTATTTCTGTGTCCAATTCTAACTTTTCCTCTGCATCTGTTATATTAATGAAGGAGTTCAAGGTCATTTCCTAGCCAGATCATCCTCTCACTCAGTTTACCAGATCAGTGGAGGTAATATAACTAACTGAGGCTTAATCTCCTAAAAATCCAAATAAAATATAATGAATACATATTATTATTATTATTATTATTATTACTATTATTACTAGTAGTAGTTGCAGTATTTCTAGAGATGATACAAGCTAGCCAAAGACATGTTTGGAGTTTTTATCACCCAGCACTCTTTTAATTTAAAGAGAATTTCCAGGTGGCCAGTGGGTGTTACAAAATTTCCTACAGTTGCTATAGTGATGATAATACAGTTTCAGTCTCATTTTGTGTGGCAGTGATCCCCAGCAGACCACTTGAAAAGGTAAGCTAATCAAAATAAGGACACTTTTATTTATTTTTGAAAAAGTAGCCTGGATGTAATTACAGTTTCATAGAAATATATAATCAAATTCTATTTTCTGAGGAAACCCATCATTTAGGTGCCAATAACTTTCTGTTTTTGTGTACATATAGGTCACATGCTGAATGCCGTTATAGTTAGCATTTTGGATGGCATTCAAAATAATTCATAACCTTTGGACTATCCACTTAATCTGGACTAGATTTTGTAATGTCAGAAAAGCAATATGAACCTCAAGAAATCAAAACCTATTACAGACCTGAACTCATGTTTAATTTTAGCAAGTCTAATTTCTCTATTTCTATTTAGGACATATAAGTACTATAGATGTAGGACATAAAATGTGACTTTGAGGTTATTTCTAATATATTTCCCTAGATACAATTGTTTATTTAATTAATTTAAATAGCCATAAAAAAGTGAATACAAAAAATTACAAAAAAATATTATACACTTGTATGTGGGACAAGCAAATATAGAAGAAAAAAATATATCAGTCATGTTATTACATGAAATATGCTTATGAAATATAAAAAAACTAGTGAAAGTGCAAGCCTTTGGCCAAAAAAGCAAAACAACAAAAAAATAACGAAATAGCAGAACTTAAGAATTATCTATTTCAAACTAAATTGCACTTACAACTGAAAGGATGTAGAAAAATATATTTATAGAAGGATATGGGGTAAGGACAGCATTGTTCATCTTCCTCTGGCTGCTGGTGCCCCAGTGACACCAACTTGAAGTAGGAATCCTAATTTTAATCATGGTAAAGAAACAGTCCAGTTCATAAACGCTAAGGCACACTTTGCAAAGGCAAAATTAGTAAATAAATACATACATGGCTACATACATACATAAATACATAATACATACATAAATACATGAGATACAGTCACCACATGCCAAATTCCACATGTGTAGATTTACTCTTTGCCACTGAAATATGGAAAAGATTTTAAAATTCATTTAAACGATAACCAATCAAAATCTATGTTACCATCATCGAAGCATCTTTGAACCATCATCTTGATAAAAGTTTAGTATAATAATTTGGTTTCCTTTATACTAGTTTATCATAAGATACAAAATAGAAACGTGATTAAACATTAAACATACAGTATGATTTAACTGTTACAAAGTTTTCTTACAGGCCTCTAAAATCTAAATTGGACCCCCCCCAACAGCTTTTGTATTATTATTATTGTTACTATTATTATTATTATTGTCCTAGAGGTCAGTGACAATTAAGAATAAAAAAAAAAGTCAAATGAAAAATAGAAAAGCTGTGATTGACCTGCAGTTCAGCAGAGCTTTCGCCTCCTCTCAGCTGTACCTTCAGTGTCAGCATCTGTTCTTTTAGAAGCTGAAGTGCAACGCCTTAATCTGACCACTGACATTCAGGTCATGGCTACACATATGGTAAGTTGAACTGACTCAATTAGCCGTCCATCATCTTCCTGCTTAGAATATCATATTAAGCACTTTCCACTAAAACCTTTGGTGTGAATGCTATAAAATAGCCAATATTAATGAAGCGCACAAGAAAGACATACTGTACCGTTGTTCTCGAAACGCACTTTTATTGGGGTAACAGGAATACCCTATGTATTTTTATACACCACACACTATTAGTGCCCCAAAGCACCACTGGAATCACCCACGGGATGGAAGATGTCAATTTTATGGATAGAAAGGTCACAGAAGTCACACTGAAATTACAGTTGGCTCCATTAAATTAGTGGACAGTTGACATACTGTACATAATGTTTTTATGTTCTTAAAGATAAGGTTCCTGAGATATCTGGCCAGGTTTTTTTTTTGTCTATTTTGTCCAATACAATTACAAAGAGATTGAATCTCATCTCTCCATTTCTTCTTAAAGCCCAGTTTACTGACAAAGCAAGGATTTAAACTGCAGCTCTTTTGATATAATGATTTAAGACCATGGTATTTGCTGCTTTTTACATTATTTAACATACCTATGTTATATAACTGTATATCGGTCTTTGAAATCAACCCCTGTGTAATTTTGAATTAAAATAAACTCCTTGCAATGTAACCTTGCAGTCACACAGGATGGATAATGTTGTTAAAAACATAAACAACAATATAAAAAGTGTTTAATTCCTTGACAAATGTGTATGTCTTTTACTCATTTATAGGCAAATATATATATTTTTAAAGCTCACCTTTATTCTCAACCTAATTACTAAACTCTAACTTTGAAAACAATTTGATGTAGAACAAAACTAGCTTAATTTTCAAACTGTCTAAATGAGAATATAAAATTGCTGTTTTTCATTAATATATTTTCCTTAACTGCTGGATACAGTTAAAATACTGAAGTATCAGTAGCAGCTTGGGTTCATGCCCTTTTACGATTTTATCCACAAGCTGCAAAGTAAGTTGTAGCAGCTGAGTTTTGTTCTACCAGCATTTGCACTTACAAGGTTCATGTACTGGTAGTCCAAATAATAAGTACATATGATTGTTGCCTAAGAGAAAACACACCATTGATTTAAATAACAGGAATTATCTATATACACTTAAAAAAATAACCGTGGAAGCTGACATTTTCTCTTAGCTTTCATCAGTCAAAAATAATAAGCTTTAAATAATAAAATAAAACAAATCTTCATATCCAGCTCTCTTGCACAAATCAACTTTAAAAGACGATGATCATAATCTCAGTCAATAAAATGAACACTTATGTGGATAGTGAAGTGAAAATAAGACAAGCAGAGAATGAATTTTCCAGTGCAAGATAATCTTAAGCAAAATACAAGGATGGTTTCTCAATAATGTTGACCTCCAGTGAGTGTATGCACACAGTTTGTAGATATTTAGTACACATCCTCTTCTGTATAAGGATAAGCCTATTATAGAAGGAAACGTGAGACATGTGACATTGCTGCAGCTTCATATACATGTGTTAACATCTTACCCAATAATAATATTGTTTTTTTTCTGCACTGTGTAAAAACAATATTTAAATTGAAAAGTGCCTAATAAGGTCACAAAAACTAATCAATTTAGCCCTGAAATGATTGTGGTGACTCAGATTTGTCTTATTATTCATACCGTTTCCTCAATACATCTTATGAATCAGATTCATCATTGCTACGTCTGTTTTTTACATAACAAAATGTGATTTTTGGTTCTCACTGCTCCCTCTTTTATTGGTTTGTCAAAATGGATGAAAGGTGTGCTGACGTTGGCAAAGATCTGACACTCCATCAACCAAAGTCACAGACAGTTCCTGGAACACTGAGTCTGTAATCTGTTAGGATTATTAAATGCATTTTGGTAACATAATCTAACACTTCTAGTGCTAGATATTGGATTAAAATAAAATAAAATCAACAAAAAAGTACCAAAGGTTGATGCTTGTGAGATTTTTCATAGTTTATAGCCACCCTATTTTCCAGAAAGACAACTGAGAATTCCATTGTAGTACAATTAAACATAATGTATTGCAATGTAAAATGCACCAAGTTGCAATTAATCTGATATATATTTATATACATCACCATCACCATCATCATTAGCCTATATTAATCCACTGCTGGATGAAGGCCTCCCCTAGATGTTTCCACTTGCTTCGATCTGCCAGATTCTCTTTTCCACATCACGCCTGCAAAGTTGATCATTTCATCTTCCCATCTTTTATGTGGTCATCTTCTAGGTCTTTTTTCATGTCTTGGTATCCATTCCATAGCTTCCCTTGTCCATTTTTGATCTGTTATTATTGCAATGTGTCAGGCCCATTTCTTGCTAACATTTTCATTCTTTCAATCATGTCACATATTTCGGTTTGTTCTCGGATGCATTAGTTTCTTTTTCTATCTCTTCTTGTTATCCCAACCATACACCTTTGCATGCTTCTTTGTATTGTCCAGTTTCTGTAACATTTTTGCATTTAGTGACCAGATTTCACAACCATACGTGAGCACCGGGAGTATGCATTGATTAAAAACTTTTCTCTTCAGGCAAATGGGTAGATTTCCTTTAAATAACATGTAATTTCTTCCAAATGCACTTTTCACTCTTCTTTTGATTTCTTCTGTAATATCTCCATCTGTGCTAATTTGCTGTCCAAGGTAGAAATTACTTTTGACTTCTTCCAGTATTGATTGATCTGCTATTTTCTTAGATTTAACAAAGCATTTAAACATTACTTTTTTATATATATAACTCAGCTTCATTTTAAGTCCAGTTTTTTTAATCTGAGAATTCTTGAAATTGAAGCTGCATCTTTACAGACGCTTTTGCAAAAATGACGATGTTATCGGCAAATTGTAAATTGTTCACATAAGCTCCATTTAATGTTATTATTTTTTAGCCCCAGTCCAAAGTCTTGAACACTTCTTCAAGAGGTGCTGTGCAGAGTTTTGTATATATATATATATATATATATATATATATATATATATATATATATATATATATATATATATATATATATATATGGGTACCTACAGAAGCAAATGTTTTAATTTCAATTTGGACAAAAAATATTCTCTGTTGCTGGAAAGGAGAAAAGACTCCATCTTCCCTTTTTTTTCCACAGCAGTGGACCCGGCAACACTTCTATGGAAACTAAAACTACTATGGAGAAGTAAGACCATGAAATACTAACATTCAGTTGATTTAATAATATGACTCAAGTTGCCACAGGGAAGACAAATTCAGTACTTCGTAGTTTTTCTGCTATTCAGGAAGTTATGACACAACACATAATGAAACCCTGAAAGAGCATACATGCTGGCGTTTAATCTCTGACATTATTTGTTAAGTTTTACATTGGAAAGTTTTAAAAGTTGCTTGTGTGTAATCCTACTGGAAAGGTGCTATACATCTTAGAAATTGTGTGTGTTCCCCTTTAACCCTTTGACGTGTACGGCCACTCCGGAGCATCTGTTGTCGACTGGTCCCTGGAGAGTACTGCCTTACTCATGTGTTGGGACATTCACTTAAACTATAACTATTGATTTTAACACTGTTAATCCTTTCTTTTTTCTTTTTTTTGTGGGATGCAAAATACACAAAAACAAATAAATTACCACAAGCAATTGAATTATGAATGGTATTTTCAAAGACAGGCCGGGATACAAACTGATAACATTACAAAACAAAAGTACAGTTAGGCTATCTAAGGTTTGCATATAATTGTTCAATCCTTATTTGGTCATAACAATAAGAAGAATAAGATGATTAGATGACAACAACACAATATTTTAATCAGTTATTTTTTCTTCAAATGTGTCAAAGTAACATTAGCCATAGTTAGCAGAAATTGAATGGATGGTTTACATAGCATCACTGCAAACTCTCGACAGACAGAACTGTTACCCAAACAGATTGCACACTCTCAAAATGTACCAGACCCTTGACTGCTTTTTTAGTGAAGTCACAGTGGGAGTGGGAGCAAAACAAATGAAAAGAAACCTTGTTATATCTTATTAAGTCTGCCCTTTTATGACACAAACCTCAATGATTGGTTTAGTGTATCTCTGCAACCGAAATGCAGCCTTGAGTGAGGAAATATATGCTATAAAATCCAGTTTAAGGTTTAAGAATAAAATAAACAAATATATATAAAAGAAGAAAGATATTTGATTATAGAGTAAGGCGTAATTTTCAGCACACATGACAAAACTCACTCTCTCAGGTCCAGCAGTGTGATTCAGAACATAAGTGCCAAAGGGTTAAAAACTGATAAGAAGAGAAATGGAAAATTATGTTAAACTATGTTTTATGTTTAAATAAAAAGAAAAAAGAAAATAAGGGAAGATATTGTCAGTGTTGTGTAGTGCCAACAGTAACACATTGACGTGGTAATATTAAGATTCATGGTTGTCTTGCAAGTCCACAAGCTCTATAGTAAAAATGGATTGCACATTTGTAAATTCCCAACTGTATAATTCCTAAAAAGCATAAAAAAATGCAGAGGATTGTGACTTGTAGATAAAAGGTTTGTTTTTCATGTGGAGTGTTAACTTAGAGTCAGACAAGGAACAGTATTGGGTTTGAAATGCTAGGGGTTGAATTTGAAAGGATAGTGTGAAGAAGACTGCAACTATATTTAATATGCTCTGAGAAATTGTTAGGACACAACTGGGTAAAAGAGGCAGAGAAAAGCTAATGTTGCCTGAAAGGATCCCTGTCTTTGTGAAGCTGTGAAGGCAAACTAGAAGGTACATTTTGATGAGAAAAAGTTTGCAATGAAATGCCAGCAAAATAAGGCATCTGTAAGGTACTGCATTTTCATACAAATTAATACATTATTCCGATTATTTTTTCTACACTGCATTTCAGGTGTCTGTAAATATATGTCCTAATTATCAAACAGCTTACATATTTTATTTATGAAATGTTTTTTTTTTTTAATCACATGCTGAAAATGAGTTCTTTGAAGCAGAACATTATTCATTCCTTAGTATGATCATACCACCTTCATACAGGAGCAGAGGACTGAATGTTTTGCAATGCAGCCTTATTTATTTTGAATTCGTTCTTTCTTCTTGCACTTCTTTTAATTAATTTTTTATCCTCTACATGTCACTAGGGCCTTTTGCTTGCCTTTCGTCTTCTGTAAGTATATTTTATTCTTCTTCTGCGTAAATGAAGACATTGAATTTTTAAATATCTGCCAGTCTGTCCTGATTTGATTTATTCATTTTTGCCTTCTCTATTTTTCAAACCCTTTCAATTTGATATGCAGTGTTTCCCATGAAGACTCACTCCTCTGTGAATCCAAGACAAATGCTGTCCCCCTTGTATCAAGTTTCACACATTGCCTTGGTTTGGATACATATCTCTTTTGCTTCCACTAGGTAAGCAGTCTTACAGGTGCTGTCAGTTTCTCCTCAGTATCTAAAACTCCACTGTGAGACCTGATTATCCAACAAAGACTTCTCAACTTGTTTTCCGACGCTTAAAATACAAATGACTTCATACTTCGTAGTTGCCTTGGTTGAAGGGGCCTTACCTACAAAATATTTTTGCTAAAAAAATTAAGAAAAGCAAGATGTATTTCTGCCTGACTTGTTAAATAAATAAGCAATTATTATTTTAAACGGCAAATAAGGAGCATCATCGTTAAGTATACTTCCTTAATATACATCCTTGAATAAAGTGAAAACAAAGAGGAGAAACTGACCATGACATAATACTTGAAGCCTTTTGTTTCTGTAAAGACACCTTTGCAATGATTACACCTGCATTACTGGCCAGGGTCTATTGTCTATCTGTTACTTTGCAACTAAGTCCTGCTCTAATGTAACTGATGAGTATGGGGGTCACAATGTGTCCTTTGTGTGTCACTCCGGATTTGAAAGTGAAATAAGGAAACCGGGGGGAAAAAAAATCAAAAAGAATCGTGATCATGACCAGCATATGGAATCGTAGTGAATTCCATTATATAATTGAACAGATGAAAGAATAAAGATAAATGTGCTGTACAGTATGTAGGGGCACTGTTACCCCTTTAATGTAATGGATGTAACCCTCTCAACACTGTCTTTTGTTCCTCTGCTTAATGAATGCTTTGTTGAATTTGCTGAAATTATTGCTCCAAGCAGCTGAAATACAGCAACCCTTGCCAAAGTAGATGTAATCTAGACAGCTTTATAATTAATGCTTTGATACAGGATTAATTACATACAAAATTGAATGTCTAATTGCTTTATTCGTTTCATAAAATATGTTTTGCATTGCTTGCAGTGCCGCCTGTTGTAATTATAAACCGCCCTTTACTGCGAGCTACAGAAGCTATATGAAGAGTTAACTGGCAGCATGCTGGAGATTATTGTACTGATGACTTGTTAACTGATAAATTGTTCCCTATTATCTGTTTTTCTTCTAATTGCAAAGTCTGATGAGTTTAAGCAAACACATTAACTAATTGCCCCTTCTGTTTGTCAGCTGCTGCTGGATTGATAAAATGCAAATGAACAAATCATTAACGAGTACTGGTTATGAATCTCTCAAGCAGTTCAGGACCCTATCAAATCCTCCAGCTATTACTTTGTGTGATTGATGTAGTATTGTAAGTGATTGTTCCTGATCTTATTAAATCTTATTGATTTTTTTTCCCAGTTTCTGTTTTATGCAGGGCCAGGCTAAGACTATTATGAATGTTGCTGAACTCTGTTAATCAAGCTTACACAGCTTTTTTGATGGCAAACAATTAGAAATGTGCAGTCTTACCTTGCAATTAGCTTTAGGGATATGAACCTCAGCAACACAATAATGAAAGGGACCTTCTCTTGAAGGAAAGTTAATGAGATTTACAAGTCTGACCCTAAAGCAGCCAATACCCAGCTCTGAATGCATTGACCTTTTATTTATTTATTTTTGGTATTTGTGAATTTGTGTTGCTTCTGAAAGGTGAGAGTGTAATAGAACTGGCTGCAAGCGGGCTTGGTACAGGCAGGTGCTGCTTCTCTGCTTCTGCACTAAGATAAATTAGGTTAGAACAAACACAGCCTTCTGTATATCTCTTAAGATCCAAATATGTATATACACAACCTAGTACATTGTATTTTAGCAATGTAGTTTTAATTGTTAATTATATATGTATTTATTATTATTATTATTATTATTATTATTATTATTATTATTATTATTATTATTATTATTTTTACTACTACCAATCTTGGGATGCAAAACATATATGCATGTGGTTGAAGCATAGGTTAATTAAGACTATGTGTATAATCAATAAATCAGTTTCTCATTTTATACAGCACTTTTCCCAGGGTGCTGTGACCCTTAAGGCCACCTCCTTATTCCTGCTTTTGATTTGTGTATTCTTTAAGAATAAGGGGGGAGGGGGGGATCTGATAAGAAGAATAAACAAAAAATGAAAAAGGATAAAGATTAAGAAGACTGACAGACTGTGTCAGTGGTCACCACTGTTGTGTATTTAAAAGATTAACTTCTCCAATGCTCATGCAGACCTCCCTCCCTACACTTTACCTCGCCTTGTGGTAGTTGTGTTATGTAACAGAGCACCAATGCCATTTGTCTTGTAAGCTAAACCAAACTGGACTCCTAGCCTCTGGAGAAAATGAGGAAACCAGCCCTGATCCATTTAAAGATCTGAGTATTGATAATCCAGCACCCGTAAACCTTGGGAAACAAACAGTTATTACACAAACTATTAAATCTTTTTTTTTTTCTTTTTTCTAATTAGTAATGCTAGAATAGGTGCAATATATTCCCTTGGGTAGGGTGGGTTTTTAGAGAACACCATCTGGATCAATATATCAATATGCATTTAAAGGGGGAGGGGGTGGCAAGGAGGTTGGGTGGTGCTACTTAAATTTGCATTATTAAAATAGGCAATACTTCCAATAATAATAATAATAATAATAATAATAGCAACCACATTATTACTACTACTACTTATACTACTACTAATATTAGTAATGCTAAACAATTTGTATAGATTAATTTTGTTAGCTGGAATTTCTGGAGAAATAAATACGCTCAAAATGCACCTAGAACATTGCAAACCCAGCTCTTTTCTAACATATTGCACACGCTTATCAGCTGGCATGTACCAAACCATCTTTTTATACACTGTACCCATATTATAAACTACTGTATTTTCATGGTCTGTCTGATATTGTACAATTGCTAAATCTCAGCTTACATAGTGCATTGTTATTCAAATGAGTAGGAGACAATATGGTTGATTCCCAGCAAAGTCTTTGTGGAGCAGATAATCCTCTCTAGGTTGTGTTCTGCTTGAAAACTCTGATTCACTACGGTTATGGAGAGCCAGATAGGAGATTGACGCAGGCCATCCAGAAGCTTTGTGAATCGATACTTAGGCATCATGCCTAACAATAGATATGAAATGTTTAATTTATAAAATCCAAATTAACATTGCACATTTTAAATACAGATTGTTGTTGGACTGTTTTAATGTATTCTTTTGATGTTGTGTGTTTTTTTTTAATCAATTTTGAGCATACACTTCTTAGACACTCCTCTTACTGTATATATATACACACACATATATAAATCATCAGACTATTTTTCTTATTACGGAAAGGTACAACTATCAGCCATTTGTTTTTAAATATATATATATATATATATAAGAAAAATAAAATGACAAGATGACTTACTGGTCATACTTTTCACTCCTTTTATGTCTGACTTGTATTGTATTTGCAAAATAAATATACACACAACAATATAAAATGCACTTTTGGTTTTATAGAATATTTAATCTGTAGTTCAAAATGATCTAATTATCTAAATTCAATACACAACAGAAACTACAGGAATAACAGTAAGTGAGAATATGTGGGAAGGACAAAATCAATACTTTATGTATTACTGTCAGACTGTATTGATACTACAAGTAAAGCTTTAGAAATATGCATACCTTATTAAACTAGCTCCAAAAGAATAATGCTTAAAAAGTAGAATATAATTTGTTAATGGACATTAGGCTTAAACATTATGTATACGTAATTACATTAGTACTATGCAAGGAGGGAAAAAACATTATGTGTCAATGCTTTTAATAGAAGTTTAAAACTATTATTTTGGGGGCACGTCACGGGTGGATATGACACCTTTACCCCCTTAACCATTGACTACCTAAAGATTTAATAAGGATGGAGAACTTCTCAAACCACCCCATAGCCATTCTCCACACAAGGACAGATCTCAGAGCACCTCACCATGAACATGGCGCAAAAAATGTCTCTTTATTTCCTCCAGTAAAACAGTGTCAACAGAGGCCAGTACAAAGCACAGGGCAAGAAGTATGTACACCAGCAAAATCCTAAACTGTTAAAATTGTCTTTATTCAAAAATTGGTTGATGAAATGAATATGAAAAATTATCAAAAAGTAGTAACAAAGAGACAAAAAGGAAAGGAAACCTATCCTAAGCTAAAACCCTAAAACCTAACTAATATGTCCTTTAATTCCCCTTCGAATATACATTATAACATGAAAGCTGAACCACAATAAAGGTTGGTTATGCAAATTTCCATCTTTCTCCACAGGCAAGCCCATGTGAGTTTGCTCCGTTAGCCTGAGCATGACAGGTAAGTTCCAGGCTCCAGGTGGACAAAAGGCAATCCTGTATGGCACTCGTGGTCCCTCTGCACCGTGCAGGGTTTCCAGGACGGTCTCTCCACTTCGCCATTTAGAAATACAAACCTCAAGGAGAGAGAGAAAGAGCAGGCAGCCTCAGGCACAGCACAGTGAGTAATATACCAGGTGTTTCATAATTCCTTTCCTATTCACACAACAACTCACTCACTCGAGCATGCATTTCCCTTTCTCACTGCACTGCTCTGCTTTTTTCCTGCACACATATCTGCCCTTGGAGTCAGTCCTGGACCATGGACCACAGGGCTCTCACTGCCACCAGAGGAGCCACTCCACCCAGGAGCTACATATAGGTGAATAAAGCAGTACTTTATACCAGCATGCACTGTGTTCAGTTTTGTTCTGTCTTAGGTGTGATAACGATAATCACAAAGTCATTAAACAAGCAAGAAGTCAGCAGACAGAGGAAATAACAATATAAATCCTTCCTCTTATGTTAATTGTATCCCTGTCTTTTCATGTTGTATTGCACGTGACTCAAAACGCAAAACAATCTCCTATAATCCTGAACAGTCAGCAATACTTCTCTCCACATCCTCATGAAACACCCTCCTGATTTCCAATGCTGTATAGAGAGGCTTTTTTCTTGGCCTCATGGTTAGGCTCTGGCTGCTTTCCTCTGTGCTGTGCTCTGTTGTATTGTGGTTCCCACGTGCTTCCTTTTTGAGCTGGCCAGCTGAGAACAAGGGAAGGGAATACAGGTGTGTGTAAGTCTGCACAAGGATCGCTGGGTAACGCCGTAATCCAGTCACAGGTGTGTTCAGGCAGCGGCTGTTGCTCGGTGTAAAAAAAACGAATATAAAGTGCAGATAATCCAAAAATTAACAAATAATACAATAAGGAAAAACATTTCAAACAGTACAAGTGGAAAAGAAGCAAAAAACTATTCAATCACACAATGAAAAAATAAATATTGGAAACTAGTTAAATACGTTTGAAGTGAAATGAAAGTGAAAACTGAGCTCTAGTCACCTCCAGTGACACACATCTTGAGGGGCTCCCCCAGTAGCCATCAATCCAGTGCAAGTTTGGGGCCTACACTCCAGTGATAACTGGTTTGAATCTGAAATATGTCATTAGCCAGCTATGGCAGGAATTTCTTAAGGGCTGGCATACAATTGGAAGAGTACCATGAGGTTCTCCAATTTACATGGGGTATGAGAAAAAAAAAATTATATATATATATATATATTTATATATATATATTTATTTTTAAAGTTTTACTTCTGTCGATTAAGGACTGCTAATTCCTTTATGGAATTGTCTATATATATATATATATATATATATAGACAATTCCATAAAGGAATTAGCAGTCCTTAATCGACAGAAGTAAAACTTTAAAAATAAACTAAAATTACTTTATTAACACAGCAACGATGTACACGTTATTAAAACAGAAAGCTTTCTCTTGTAAAACTACAAACAAGCACAGAATATCTGTCAGTGCCTGGCATAATCATTGATTTTCTTTTCTTCTTACAAGACTTTTAAAGCATGAAGTTTGTTAGTAATAATAATACTAATAATATCACCATATCAGTATGTTCCCTGTAATATATATATATATATATATATATATGTTCAATGTCAATAATGTTCAAACATCAAAAGTTATCAGTCTTGTTCTGTCTGTGTACTTTAATGAATTCATGTCAAAGCCTATAAAAGGACAATTGATCTTATACTTATTTATCTTTATATCTGTATAATATTTACTGTACTTTGGAGTTGCAACTTACAAATTACAAATGTACCTTACCAATATAGATTTCCTGTTTGAGATGAATGAGAATATGTTAAAATGTGTCTGTGTTTGAATTATGTGTATTTGCTTGTATTTAAAAGTGTCACAATCACATGCATATCATTTAAAATATTACAAGACACCATAAGCAAACATTATTTAAACACAGGTTCATGGGAATGTGATGATGTTAGGTGTGTTATCTACCAAATATTTAAGCAACATACACATGCACAGACAAGGATTCTATACCATCAGCAACTGGCCCAATGCAAGATTTAAAATATGGTCAATTTTAGTTGTGTGAAAGTGCAGCATATTATTATTATTATTTTTTAAACAATACTTACTATGGAAGCTTTAACACAGACGGCATCAAATAGACCTTATCCTATGTTTTTGTCAGGCATATATTTTTATCTAACCAATCGCATTTCAGCTCATAGCCACATCGCCATGACACCATCAACAACCTAGCTGCTAAAACTGAAGTATTTCTAATTGCAGATGTCTCAATGTATACTAAACGTTATGAAACAACTAAGAAAAACTACAAGTAAACAAGTTGAAAACGTGCAAGTTCTTCCATCGTTTTCTGTACTACACCTAAATGTTGTGAAAATAATAACATAGACATTATTGATAAAACTTGATATATATGAATTTATAAGAATGAAATGCAACATGTAAATGATTATATATATATATATATATATATATATATATATATATATATATATATATATATATATATATGTATGTTTTCTTTATCTGGATTTTGTGTCCACTGCATATTTTGCATTCTAAAGAATGTGTTCGGTATGAAAGCAACTTGATGGCATCTAAAAAGTATTGACACTGAGGTTTTCACGTGATGCATCCACAGTGAAGGGACCTATAATTATACTTATATTAGTCTTAACTATATAGTACTTATACACATGCGTTGAACATTGCCTACAACATACTGCTACATTCGAGGAAATTATATAATTGGAAAAAGTAACAGGAACTGATTATGCATGTTTCAAACATTTTGAAAAACAAAATAATTTCCAGATTGAAGTCTAAACTAAATATTTAATTTTGTCTTGTGGAAACTAGGCCTTTAGATTTGACAGTTTTGACATGGCCCTTAAAAGTCTTATATTTTTGGTAGGAAACATAAATCAGAATTCTTATGAACATGCGATTTATTCACATCCTTCTATTTTTTGCCAATTATAAGCAATTATAGATATAACTCTGGTTCACTTCATATTTCTTCCAGTGCTTTACACCATTTGCTTACAGTTGATGATGATATTGTATCTGGAACTGAGATGCCCATTCCTCCAAACTCAATTACTTATTTTGTTGTTCATTACCATGGCACACTTGTTTTCTGTGCATTTTATGTAAATTGCATTATTGTCCCTATTTGCTCAACCAAATGTGATTCAATTACATATTTAATGGCTTCAATGAAGCAAGCAAGCTTACAACAATGCATTCAAACCAATCTCTTCTCCTGGTCTTAACAGGGCCAGTTATATAATTAAATAAATGATCTAAGATCCATGTATCCAGAAGTAAAATTTGTGAATTAACTGGCTCAGAAGCAGAAACAAGTCTAAAGAAAAGCATCATATACCAATTAAGTATTATTTTTATAAAAAGATTAATAAAATGTATAATTTTGTATATGTGATAAATAAGATGTACTGTGGCAGTGTTTACATTTGATATACCATTAAAGACATCAGCTAATGTAGTTTATTTAAAATATAACAAGATAAGGAGTTGCATATGAATACCTTAATCAGTTTTCAGTAAAGTCATTTAAAGTCATAATAAGGAGAGTAAAATAAAGATTTTCATAACATACACACACATTTTCTTTTTAAGGGAATGACAGTTTATTTCTGGAGTGTGAACAAGTGCCTGGTGTTCTTTTTGTTTTCTGGAGTTGGTTCTTTCCCATGCCTTTTTGATATGCTGTTCAACTTTAACACGAGTCAGTAAACTAAATAAACGAGATCCTCACCAACATGAACTCCACCAAAACTGTACCATAAAGCAAATAATATTCTTACAAGCTTCTAAATAGAGTCCTTAATATGTTATTGTTCCTGCACAAAGCACTATAACATCATCAAAACACAGCTAAAACACCTGATATCTGGTATCAGTTGATACCTAGTGTATAGAAAGTTAGTACTATCTATACCAAAAAGATGCTGAGTCATCTCAGGCTGGTCACTTACAGTGGAGATGTCAAAGCAATAGTCCAAGTTACAAGAATCTATTGGGCCAAACGTTGCCAGCATGGTGATAGAAGGCACTTTAAGAAACTATTTACATTTTAGTTTTTGAGTGATTTAGTTTAGCTGCAGCAATACCCTCAAAACCCCCCAGACTACTATAATACTATATACTATATACTATATACTATAGACTATTAGAGCTGTCTACAGAGGGAGCTCAGTTCGTCTTTGAGCTTGGTGGTCAGAACTATTGCCCCTCTCTATGCAAACACTTATACATATATATTGTTGCTTTTAAAACCCAACTTACCAATGTTTCATACATCTCAGTCATGGGCATACTCAAATTTTGATGGAAAGGCAAAATGTGTTGTCTAAATTCAAATTCAATCTACAATATTCAGTCCCAACATTCTCCCAAAACAACATTATGACAAGAGAAGAGAAGCTAACTCTTCACAATGTAAATGGCAGGGGATAGAAGTCCTGGCCTCTCACACCCCAGCCATGGATACTACAACATCACCAACAAGTCCTCATGCATGTTTCTGTATTTATATATATATATATATATATATATATATATATATATATATATATATATAGACCTGCACTTAATGTTGTTCATTTATATATGCATATAAAACAACAAATATCATATTTTAATATCCTAAAATCATATTTTTAAAACTAACATATAAGGTGGCAGTGTTATCCTTATATGCAAATAAGTTGCAAAATTTATAATGGTACGGCATCTTTGGAATTAAACAAGTACTGCATGAACAATAGGAGGAAACCCCCACTCCTCTAATGCATAGGGGGCAATTAATTTTAAATGCTGCTGTTACGAATAAAAGAACAGCATGACATAAGGAAGTCAAAACTGTAATCTGTAATGGAAGGTCTTGCTTGAATAACCACACTTTTGCAAGGTCTGCTGTCCCAACTTGAATTTGGTCTGCATGAACAAAGACCACCATGAAATGCTGTCTGATTATATATATATATATATATATACACTCACCTAAAGGATTATTAGGAACACCATACTAATACTGTGTTTGACCCCCTTTCGCCTTCAGAACTGCCTTAATTCTACGTGGCATTGATTCAACAAGGTGCTGAAAGCATTCTTTAGAAATGTTGGCCCATATTGATAGGATAGCATCTTGCAGTTGATGGAGATTTGTGGGATGCACATCCAGGGCACGAAGCTCCCGTTCCACCACATCCCAAAGATGCTCTATTGGGTTGAGATGTGGTGACTGTGGGGGCCAGTTTAGTACAGTAAACTCATTGTCATGTTCAAGAAACCAATTTGAAATGATTCGACCTTTGTGACATGGTGCATTATCCTGCTGGAAGTAGCCATCAGAGGATGGGTACATGGTGGTCATAAAGGGATGGACATGGTCAGAAACAATGCTCAGGTAGGCCGTGGCATTTAAACGATGCCCAATTGGCACTAAGGGGCCTAAAGTGTGCCAAGAAAACATCCCCCACACCATTACACCACCACCACCAGCCTGCACAGTGGTAACAAGGCATGATGGATCCATGTTCTCATTCTGTTTACGCCAAATTCTGACTCTACCATCTGAATGTCTCAACAGAAATAGAGACTCATCAGACCAGGCAACATTTTTCCAGTCTTCAACTGTCCAATTTTGGTGAGCTTGTGCAAATTGTAGCCTCTTTTTCCTATTTGTAGTGGAGATGAGTGGTACCCGGTGGGGTCTTCTGCTGTTGTAGCCCATCCGCCTCAAGGTTGTACGTGTTGTGGCTTCACAAATGCTTTGCTGCATACCTCGGTTGTAACGAGTGGTTATTTCAGTCAAAGTTGCTCTTCTATCAGCTTGAATCAGTCGGCCCATTCTCCTCTGACCTCTAGCATCAACAAGGCATTTTCGCCCACAGGACTGCCGCATACTGGATGTTTTTCCCTTTTCACACCATTCTTTGTAAACCCTAGAAATGGTTGTGGGTGAAAATCCCAGTAACTGAGCAGATTGTGAAATACTCAGACCGGCCCGTCTGGCACCAACAACCATGCCACGCTCAAAATTGCTTAAATCACCTTTCTTTCCCATTCAGACATTCAGTTTGGAGTTCAGGAGATTGTCTTGACCAGGACCACACCCCTAAATGCATTGAAGCAACTGCCATGTGATTGGTTGGTTAGATAATTGCATTAATGAGAAATTTAACAGGTGTTCCTAATAATCCTTTAGGTGAGTGTATATATATATATATATATATATGACACATAATCACACATAACATGCTGGTCAAAATTAAAAGGTCAGTAGTAAATCTTACTCAATATACTATACTAAACATAACCATTGGCTTATGCAAAACTTTATCACCCATTTCAAAATAAAATATAACAGTGAATAGGTTTTACTGGCAATTTAGCTCAGCTGAAGCCATGATGCTATTATATCTTGCAAAGAAGTGTATATTTCCAACCTAGTTATAATGCTGACAACTGAATGGTCTGCAAACCATTTTGACATCCAGGCACCTTGCCTTGGGTGAAACAGGGAACACAACTGAAAGACAGACTCATTTTTCCAAAGTCCAAGGCTAATAATGCTGATTCCAGTTTTAAATAAGATTTCTAGCCTATCAGGGGAAATGTTAAAGCAATGTCTTGGAGAAGTTGTTATTAAGTATTGTAGTTTGAATAATTTTCTTCACATGAGGAAACATTTGTCATAAACAATTAAAGTACACACTAAAACATAGTGACTGACCAAAAGACAAATGGAAAAGAGTGATTTGTAGCAATATAAGGCTTTTCAGATTGTCTCAGGTCTAAGAGCAGTCAGAAGCAGGGTAGAGACAGTTGTGCTATGCCTGTAGTTAAAAAGCTCTGCCAAAGTTGGGGTCTGGGGTTATGTCATTACAAAAACAGAGGTACAGTCATAGAACTATCAATAAGGCACCAAATTATTTAAATGGTATGGACCTTTTTACACTGAAATATAGGAGCCCCTCTGTTCCATTTCTTTTCAGAAGAATATCATATTTTCACACTTACCCACTTGTGTCTGATTCTACCATTCTTCATCATATTTAAAGGATATCTGGCTGATTTCCACTGGTTAAGGACTGCTATGAAAAGATTTAATTGAAATTCATGAACTGACACATGTTGGTAAAGAACTGAAGGGATTAATTTAGCTGATTATTTTTGACTTCAGCCAGGACCCTGACCAATGACCTCCTAATACTGAGACAGATGTCAAGGTATCTGAGTAAGAGGATAATTCACATTACTGGATTTGCAATCAGTGTCTAATACATGAGCCACATTCATTTTTGCCCATCAAAGATCATCCATTAAGTCTCCCCTGTTTACAGAAGTGTGACCTTGGGCCTACATGTAAATCGAGCAGCACACATCTGAACTCATCAGTGCGACTTCATCAGGAGTGAGGCCAATGATGAACTGGGCACTAGTGTGACCTATGGCATCTTATTTGATATTCTGCACTCTGACTAACTATACTTAAAGGAAACATGACAAAGCAGGCAAGAGGGTTCATGTTCCTTTATTTACTTAGAAACTACCACATGAACAGAGTGATATTCTATCTCTCCATCAGCAAGCTTCCAATTCACAGATCGATGTGATACTGTTGCAATATTATTTACAGTTGCCTCCAAATGTATTTATACCCTCGATAAAGTTGAACTGAAAGTTGGTGTTGTACCAATAGTAATGTCTGAACACCATGTCTCTCTGATTGGTTTGTTTTGATTTCTAAGGCAAAACTGAAGGCAAAAACCCCAAGAACAAGCAGGAACATATTGATTGTTTCCTTTCAAATCCATTGTGGTGGCATACAGAGCCAAAATGATGACAATTGTGTCACTGTCCAAATATTTATGGACCTAACTGTATTTATTACAAGTCCTCAAGTCATTTGGTTATGAATGCAGTGACCAGATTTACAAAGTTGTCGTTTGAAAGTAGGTACCAAATACACATCAAAGGGAAATGCAATTAGCCCTTTAGGTACATACTGTATCATTTCTCAGTTGAGAAATACAAACTTTAAACATATTGACATACTGTACACTTTTGTACATAGACAAAATAACAAATTCATTACTGTCTAATACTTTTTTTTTGTGAGGAATTTGTGATACAAATATTAACGTATATAGGCTCCAGGCAGTAGTGAGGTTTTGGTCAGTAACCCATGGACATCTCTTATATTGCACAGACAAACGGGTTCAGTGGAGAGAGCAAAGCCATTTTTTTGAGGCTGATACTGATCATTGTATATTTAGACAAAGATAAGAAAACCAGTGAGCAAGCTAAAGCATGTTGGTAGAAGTTTCCCTATAACAATTTATAAACACCCCAGCAATACTTTCTCAATGTGCATCAGGTACATGTGCCAATGGCTGGAAACACAAAATCCTTGATGTTGCAACGTTCTAAAAGGACTACTCAATATAAAAATGTATGTAATCTTAGAAGGCTTTTAAATGTGTAAGGACAACTTTTAATGTAATTTTCAATGTGACATGAAGTGACATACTCTAAAATGGAAGACAACTATATATATATATATATATATATATGTACAATTTATTTATTTTTTAAACAAAAAAGAAAAACATTTTATTTTACCAGGTTAACTAATTTAAAATTAATAGAAATCTTTCCTGCAAAGCATCCTTGGTCTCACAGGAATTTGCAACTACAATAAAAATAGACCTTTGACCTTTGAAAGGTCAGTCAGTCACAATTTGAATTGAGCATTACCACAAAAGTTACTACATTTATAGGCCTGAGTGAATAATATTAAACATTCAGGGAAAAAATGACCTTGACCTCTTGTTGTTAAGCCTTAAAGGTCAGAATCGCTCAACATGTTTTAATTCTAAATTCAACTAATGGTTGAAAGTGTGATGGGGATGCCAAGTGAACCTCATCATTTAGGTCATTTTCTCAAACTGGCAGTCCAAAAGCACAATTCATGAAACCAAGAAACATAATGTTTTGTTGTTCTTCTGCTCACATAGGAATAGGAGAAAAATAAATTAACAGAAAAAGGTATTCAATTCAAATAAAATAAGAGAATGAAAGAAATTAATTTTGAGATGTATATTAAACCACATCATAAACTGCATGGCCTGTGTTAGATACTTTGATTGAAATCAGGTTTATTACAACCAACCATTGCTTCCATAGTTGTGATTTATATGTGTATGAAATCAAACAACCATGTCTTAGAAAATCGTCAAAATGGGCAAATTATAATTGTGTAAGTCTATTGATGGCTTAAATATGCCATGCACACAGATCCATTAAATGGTGAAAAGCATTGGAAGGGGTACAAATTTGTGTTGATTGTCATCACAAATTCACAAATTAGGTTTTTGTCCATTTGAGGAAATTTTACTCCATTTATAGTGTGTGAATCATATATAGCATATCCATCTAGCTACTTACTTCTGTGTTTTAATAATAATTATAATCATCATCATCATCATCATTTATATTAAGAAGAAAAAGAAGAATGATTACTTGTGACTTGAATATGATTTGAACATGTTCTACTGTTGTTTTGCTTAGTTATTTTAATAAACAAATAGCTTCCGAAGAGACTTCTCAAAGTTTAGTGCCAGTTTAGAGGCAAAAAATGTGTTGCACCATGCTATGTTGTCCCCATTGAATTTACTTGCATTCCTTCATATAAAGTATTCAAAATGTTTTGTGCTTCAGTGCACAAATGAAAAACATATGCCTTCTATGTTTTCTTCATAATAAGTAAAATATAATAAGATTTGAACAGACATATCTCAGGGCAATCTTGAACTACTTCCCTGTGTCATACCATTCTGCATTTATCCTACGCATCTTAATAATGTATAATTCCTATATTGATAATTTCATTGTCTGGCCTTCGTTGAACAACTTCCCCGCAAACAACAGAACATGATTCCATGGTTTGTAATGTGTCAAAAGAAAACATAAATCATTTTTAAAACAAAACAAAAAAGGAGCAATTACCAAAAACAGAACCTAAAGGAACAGCGCACTTAGATGAAACAGAATAGAACACAGTGCAATACAATAGTGTGATAACTATTAATTCTGTACCAGGTCATTATAGACTGGATTTTATCAGCTACAGCACTGTACAACAATACAATGATAAAAGTGTTATTCACTAAATATATGCAATCGTAGTAGATTTGTTTGAAGACAGGGCTGTTCTATGTTATCTGGTAATATTTCTGAATCCAAGGTTAAGTCTGCCAATGATATTGAGTCTCAGGGTCACAGCAAGTTCAGGTGCCGCTTTATAGCTCAGGCAACACTGACATTCCCATTTTAAAGACTGTACAGGTTGATGTGATCTCAGTAATTGGTACAAACCTGAAAACCCAAACAGGATTAGCTTCGTATTTGATTCTGATGAAATTCAGAACGTATAGAAATAATAAAATAAAAAATTGGCATCATCGTTGCAACTTTTCTCATGCGGACAGGAAAAAAAAAATGGAAGTGTTCAGGCTTTCCAGGTTTCAATTAAGCGTAGTATTACTCCTTCGTTTTATTATCTGTGACTGCAATAAAGGAATCACCTTACTAATATTAAGCAGCGAATCACACCATTTGAGAACAGGAACAATGGCAGACTCGCACATTAGTAGGCTCCCAAGTGTGTTAGCCATCTGGCTCGAAAAGTCATTAATCTGAATCTTTGCATTGTCATCAGGCTGGAATCTGAACTAGCCCAGAGACTACACCGAGTCAAGTGCTAATGGAGGTTTTTAACACATACCAGGGACATTCAAATTAAAAATGAATGAAAAATGGGGACTGGGAACACTGTTTTTCAATGATCCATGGCACCAATCTACAAATATAGTGCAAAAAGTACATATGTGTGATTGAACATATCTAAAGTAAAGATATGTGTGTCCTTGAGGGGTTTATTTTCATAATGGTACATATTATTTTTGCACGACATTTGTAAAATTGTAAAAACAACAATAACAACAACAACAACAACAACAAAAAACATGTATTTTATAGGACATATACTTTCTGATATTATTAAGCTTAAACTTGATCTGACAATGGACACCTGAGCACGATGGGTTGAATGGCCTCGTTTGTAACTTTCTTATATTCTTAAGAAAGATAAAACAATCTACCACTCTTTAACAGGTGCTTCCCCTGCTCAACATTAAGTGATTTAGAAAAATCCTATCAAATAGCACATCACTGAGTTTTAGCTACAACACAATCTAACAGCATACAAGAGTGGGTAACTTTTTAGGATGTCCAGGATGAAAATATGTAGAAAGTAAGGGATGACTTAACTAGAAATGGTTACATTAATTAATTGTGTTGTGTAAACCTTTTGATTGAATCTTTCTGATCTTTCAGGTTTCTATTTGTAAACGTTTCAGTCTCTTGCAACACAGTCTTGATATGTGTCCAGTCCATTGCTATCATATTCTTATCAGTGAAAATGTTAAAACAGGGCACTTTACATTGGATGAAGAAAGGCAGTGTTAAGTGTAAGACTTAGGCCTGGACCGAATCAAAACTTGAACCCACCTTTTTATCCTAAATTACAAACCCAGTGTTGATGCCAGGTTCCTTCTGAGGGAGGACCCAGAACCCTTTGACAAGCTAAAAGGTCTAGGTTTGTAAATAGCAATTAATATATGTATCACTTTTGTAGTTGCTCTAGGCTTTCATTTTTCAAATGCATTACAGCCTATTTGAACTATTATGTTGATTACGGATATCTAATTTCAATTTATATTAACAGACATAATTCTGACCCCTCTTGATTAAACCATTAACATGTTAATGTTTAAAACAACCCTCAGTCTACAAAGCAGTATACAGTTGTATTAAAAATATTTATGAAAATAATTTTGCTGTTCATTTGTTACATAGACAACAAACAATTAATCTCTTATAACACATATTCTCACTAAACAAGTGAGATATAGAAATGTTTTAGGATAATGATCAGGACCAGACATGTTCAATACCAATGTCTCTCCACATTTAAACAATGTAACTATCAGGTAAGTAACAACATTTAGACAGCAAGTCAATACAACTATGAAAGATCTCCAATAATGAGCACATTCAAACCAATACAGTCTTTGAGTATCTGGCCTCCTTATTGACAAAGGTTGCTTTCAATCATGATATATCTAATCCCATATCAATCATCACAGCAAATTAATACAATATTATCATTGATGAACACATCACTTAAGCAAAACAAAAAAGGGCCCTGTAACCAAAAAGGAAAAGACAGACTGAGGCTCTCCGCAGTATTTTTTTTCTCCTCCTCCTTTGTTCAAGCTGTATAAATTGATAAAACTATCCCCATAAATCAAATGTAAGAAATTCAAAACTTGGTCACCCATTCGCATTAAGATATGCAACCAAACTGATGAAAATGATTTACGTTCTAGATTAAAATATTGGCATTTTTACAGAGCGAATTGCCACTACACAGCAGTCCCTTGAAGTTTCCCATTTCCTGCTTTGAATCCCTGTCAGCTCCCATGTATAGCAGATATTATAATCAATGCGTGTAGTAGTCAAAACATAAAAGTGTATTTTTTACGCATGTTATAATCGAACCGCTGCTTAAAGTGAGTCATGAGGTGGCGTTACTCTTCCACATATTGCAAAATAGAGAGAAATAAATCAGTTTGTCTTGATATAAGCAAGTTATTTACCTAATGATCTTTATTATATATTGCTTTTGTATTTTAGTAAACAAGCTGAGCTCCCCCTAAGGCAATTAGTTTCCCTGAAAGGTCATACAGAGGTTGAAAACAAATTGACAATCTGCTAAAGGGAGTAAGTATCCAAGATCTCAATTTATGTTGTAAAAATTAATTTGTATGTAACATAATAGCTTCTTTCAACCATCTTGCCATTTGTGCTACTTTTGTTGCTTAGAAGTGTGAGGAATATACATAATCGCAAAAGAGTACTGCCCAAAGCTGTATCAAATGTACACAAGGGAGAAAAAGATGCTGTGAACAAAGAAGCACAAAACCCAGAAAACCATGCAGCTGACTTTTATACACTTCATCATCAATTACATATCTATATACCAGTAACAAGACTGCACGAATGATAGACATTTGTTTCAATAATCAACAGTGACGCAGATAGCCTGTGAGGCTGCTATTTTTTCATTTTCATTTCAGAATACTGTGTTCAGGCAGGTTTAAGATTTATTCCACATAGCATATAACTTCTCAATAGTTAAACTTTATCAGGGATATAACCAAAGTACAATGAAAAAACTAATTTCGAGTTTTAAGTGCTAAGTGCTAAGAATTATAGTTTTTAATTTAACAGGAATGTAATGAACAAAAATGCATGATTGAAAGAAGGCTAAATCTTAAAGAAGATCACATCATGAATGGTGTTATTGCTGCTGTTCAACCTAAAGCGACATTGATTTAAGTATTTGTCTAAACTGACATAATACAGTTTTTTGTTTTACATCATAACCCATACTTAATCAATAATTAGTTCATTTGTTTTTTTTCTTTTACTTTGTGGTAATCAGAGATTCAAATTAAAGTAAATAAAATTATTAGTAGTATTATTATAATTATTTATTTATTAGCAGACTTACAAAAATATAAGCACAATACAAAGTGCAAAATGAAAGTATCAGATAATATTAGAATGGTCTACAGACGTAGCATTTCTAAAAGGTATCTAGTGGGGGAAAAAAAACAGCTAATTAATCAAATAAGTCCATGGTTCTGAGCTATTGAACCCAGGAGTTCTGCTCAGGTAACATCTACTTGGCATAGCATTAGCACTGCTGTACCCAGAGTCTAAACTAGCCAATGGGAACGCTGAGTCCTGTGTGTTGACATCCATGGACCTTATTACTAGTAAACCATACTAGACAATATGGTTAAGCGAGTAATTCCCCAAGACTTAAACAGTTACACCTGAACAGGGGCGCTACACCAGTGTCCTCACAATTGCACTAGCATAGTGTATAACACGGCAGTAAACGGCACACCTGACCTAAGTGTTAACACAGGTTGTAACCGGAGTAACTTTATCCCTGTAGATTCTCTCTTCAGAAGAGATACATCATGCAAAGGCAAAATAAACTTCTAGGCCAGTCTATATATTTGTATTATCGGGGTTATTCATATACAAGGTTGCATTAAAGATACCACGCATGAACAGTGTGGTCTAAATGATCATTACATGAAGTATTTATTCAATTCTACCAAGTCCAAGATGATATGAAAGATACATTTATGTCTTGCTTTAAATGGGGCATACAACAAATTATGCCTGAAGTGAAATATTTGAGCAGATATATGTTGCACTAAATGATAGATCACTGCAAATGTTTTACAAAGAATGTACAGACACACACCAGATTTTATTCTTTCAATGTTTTCATCCTATGGGTCCTATTTTAGATCATAATATCCACTTAGATTTTGTGTTCTCGCTCTGATAACTGCTATTCTAAATTGCAGATACACTTCGCAGCATTTTCCCATGATATGTTATTGCTTCAGCCCAACATTTGAATAGATTAATATTGATAATTAAATAACAAGTGCACATTCCTTAGTGTAATCTTTGCCACCGTTTAAATTATGTCTAATTGAAAATGAAGGAAAGCAACTTACTGTTAATGATACTATTGTGTGCCTGTAATGTTACTACTGCATAAAAATTGTCAATTTATATATATTTTTTTGTATTTCTTAGCAGATGCCCTTACCAAGGTCAACTTACAGTTTTCACAAGACACATTTTCAAAGCATTACAAAGAGATAATGCAATCAGTCCAAATACAATAAGCATACATCCTAGTATAAATGAGCAACATATCTCTCTCCCTATCTGTGTTTATATTGCTTCTAAATATATCCATATTCTTAATAACCTGTAACAAAAAGTTTATTTTAAGAAATAACACTTATATCTTATTTTTCCCTGTATTTGGGCTTCAGGTTTATTGTTCACTGTTTCTATTAAAGTCATATGATGTTAAATGTCAGTGTTTCTATCTTGTAAAAAATAAATACCCAGAGGAGTGGGCTGTTCATGGGTTAACACTGCCACATATCATAATCTATACATGTGAACATTATAAGAGACTACCTTTATAAAAAATGAAATATTTGTTCTGTATAAGGCAGATGGATCACTTGGTCTCATTTCTAATTTCAATCATAAAACGATTGGAAAAAACTAAAGTTTTCTTTGTAAAGAGAAGAGCCCTGGGGAGAAGATGACCTCAGCTTTAATATTGGAGTGTCTAAAGAAATAAATACTGAGTATAAAATCAGTGCTCGTTTTGACTTTGACCTGTTCTTGACATGCTGTTTTATGTTGAGGACTATTTTGCAGAGATGCTTAAGTAGCTTATATAGTATGTGCATTTAATTCACTCTGTGGTAAGGAGCTGCTGTATATGCATCATTGAACATTATTATTTCATCTTTTATTTTCAATTTGTAGGTAGATTAAGACAGATCTATAAAATATATCAAACATTTCAGATGACAAAAAATAAAGCCTTTAAAATAAGTATTACATTATATCTGTACAAGTACTGTGTAACACCTGGACAATGTCTCACAATGTTTGACCAACCTTTCAGAAAATGTGTTACAATGCTGTTCTGATTCAGCACTATTTGTCAAACAAATTAATTGATATTAATAAGTGAATGGGGGTATGTAAATGTACAGTATTGCCTACTGAATTAGAAAAGAGAGACATATGCCATATCACATTTAGGTGCACCCATCCATTTGAGTCCAGGCGTTTCCACTGTGGCTCAGGGGCAACTCCACCTGTGACCAAATTAGTCTAAGGAGACACAGTTGTTGAGTCCCAAACTGGTCTAGGGGACATACTGTTACATCCCCTTAAGTAACCAGACACAATAAAAAGTAGAACCTTTTCCCAAGAAAGAATATGTGTGTTTACCTTGTGAAGACGATTCAGTTAGAACACTTATAACCTATGGTCGGAAAGTACCATATAGAATCGATTGCTTGGAGCAGTAAGGAATTTAAAAGTGTTTGAAAAGATCCCGAAAATCCTCCTGCAGGAGAAAGGACTGCATAACACTGCAATACAGTGCCATGACAAAATACATTCACATTTTGTGGTATAAATACAATGCAAACATGAAAGACCATACATCCTGATTTTACCGGGACAGTCCAAAATTTAAATTAAATGTACCAGTGTTCAGACAATTCTCTCAAAATAATTTACATTTCCAGTTTTAAAAAACAGTTGTTCCCTTGTTTAGACTCATCTAAAATTCCTAAAACCTTAAAAATAGTTTGAGTAAGTTATGGATCTCAGAGTGTTGTAGGCATATCCAAATATAACTGAATTAGTTGTTTTTAAGAATCAGTTAGTTACAATCTGTTAGATACATATAGGCTATGCTTGTATATGTTATACTGATACGCTAATATACATGGCTTCACAGGGCAGATTAAAGCAACACAAACATAAACTTTAAAAATGCAACGCAGTTTAATTCTGCTGCAGATAAATAATAATCAAAAATATCTATGATACTTAACTGATTGTCAGTGTTAACTGGATCATGATACAGGGAGAAGTAATACACATGTATTATTTTTGTAAACGTACTGCTCACAAAAATGAATCTAGATGAAATGGCAGCAGATACATGGAAATTAACACTTTTGTTACAAACACTATATTTTTATGTTTTATAAATATTTTTTTATATTTATTTATTTTCGGTTTATACTTTTGAAAATCTGTTAGATGTCACAAAAACATTTCAGTCCAAAGTTTACTGCACTTTAATGTTTAAGGTATGAATAGTTTTTAGCCTCCAGTTTTTGAAAACTAAATCCCAGAATGCCAAGTGTTGACCTTTCGTGTCTCACATTCACTTCCTAGGGCAGCTGTACGAAAATACAATGAAAACGCTGACAGCAATGTTTAGGTGTACGGGTATGGACCGGACATATCGAGGTGCACCTAAGTGTGGACAGTGGAAATGGGGTATGAGTGTTGTGAAGACAAAATAAGAAACAGGAGTAATTGACTAGTTGTGTCATGAATGAGTAAGACACTAATCACTCTAAACTTGACTATGCCACCCCAAGATTTTATGATTGGAAACATCAAAAATCACCCCATGTGTCCTACCTGCATACCCTAACAAACCCTCACCAGTAAAACCCCTAAAATACTACCTAATCCCCCTTAACCAACATACCAAACAGGCATGAGATATCAAATTTACAACAAAAGGAAATAGTTATTTGCTTATCTAGTCTTGTTGTTTCCACTAGTCAGTTCTCTAGGAATCACACAACCAGTGCCACAGTGCCAGGTAAATGTTTTCTCCAGGTGAGGAGCTAGGGCACCTTTGGATGGTGCTGTACACCCATGGTTGTCTTTTCATTTTCAGATGTCCAGGTTGGCCAATCTGTGACAGAAGCCAATGCACATCCTTATCTCAGCACTCCACTTTGCCTTTCTCTCCCTCAGATATGTGCTGGACCCCAGACCACGGGGATCCTTGCCACCACCGGAGGAGCCTCACCTCCTAGGATCTACAGGTAAGCACAAAACAAAACTTGTATCCTACTGTCTCTTTTTCCTTTTCTTTTAGCAGTGGTCTCAACTAGGGGAAAACAATAGAGATTCCTTTCACATACTAGCACACAACTATCTCGTTTTCCTTTTTTGTTACAAGTCTTAAATCTTCGCCCTCAGGGCACAGAAGCTTCCCACACTTTAATTAAGCAATTATACTTAGCTTTCCAAAGCTACCGCTCTTTGCAGCTTCCACTCTGGCTACTGCATGACACATCTCCTGGTTTTCAGCTGGCGTTCAATGTTCAAGTCCCAATTGCTGGGTCCTTTCACTTGCACTTTGTTGTGATCTCCAACACTCTCCCAGTGCTGCTGCTGCTTCCACCCCCATTACTACTGCTGCTCACTGCCTGTACCCCCTTTGCTGACTGATCAAATTGGAAAAGGATACAGGTCTATGGAACCTCGTTCAATAGGAGCTGGACAATGCTCTAATCCATTTTAGATGTATTTCATCATGCTTCAGCTAAGTTTGAAAGAAAAACAAGCAAATGATAAATAAATTGTTGAAAGCCGATGTTTCATGCCTTATGTACATGTGTATGTGTACTGGCATTGTGCTCTGTGTTCTGTTGTCCTCCCTATCCCTATTGTATGCCGGTGTCTGGCTGTGATTGGTTCACATCCACGTCACTCAAACTCCGATGTCCCGCTTTTCTGTTCAATCTGATGTCTCCGACTGCTGTTTAAATGCCCGTCATTTCTCCATTTCAAGAGAGCCGACAGACTGCAATGCCATTTGGTGTTGCTACCCTGTTTGTTTGTGTTACATTACCTTTGTGATCGATTGTGTTTCCTTGTGTAATTACTTACTGTTTTCGTCTATGTTTTGTTTCGTCACATTGTAAACTGTCATTGACTTTTGTTCAGGGGAAAACTGGTAGGTGAGATACCCATGGGCTTAGATGTTTACACATAGGGGTATATGTTGTCTAGCACATTAGGTATTTAGGTAGGGGTGGTGATAACCCCTTTGTGTTAATTGTCAGGGTTAGATAGTTCAGTTAGTGTAGATAGTAAGGGTCTGTCCAGAAATACAAGTTAGGTAGTGGATTCTCTCTTACACTAGCTTAGATAGGTTTTGTTTTGTTTCAGTATTTGCCAACACCATCCAGGTAGATTTCCTCTGTTTGTTTATTATTGTTATGATTATCATTGTTGTCATGTCTGGTTTGACTATTGTACATAGTTGTATATACTCCCCTCCCCTTTGTAAATAAACCCTTTTTGTATTTGACTCTTAGTGTTGGATTTTGCACTCACCTCACTCTCCCACTACTGCATTTGTGTGTTCTATGTTATGTCCCCCTCATTCCCTTACATCAGCCACTTGGGGTCGTAACAGCCAATTATAAAAATAACAATCAAACTAACCCAAAACATTAGTTAACAATGCAATCTTGAACTGAACTTCATCACTTCTGTGACTGTTGCATTCAAATTCCTTAGCCTATTAGTCAAATGTGAACAAATACAAACAATACAACTATGAAGTAGTCTATCAATGAAGATTGCAAATGGAAACCTGGTTGAGTGTGCTGAGATCAAGCTGTGTTGTCTTCAGGACATATTAAAATAACAATACAAATAAACAGGTTTATTCTTTTTGCAGCAAATATACTACTGGTCTGTGTATCCAAAAAGTTCATTTTTTAAAATTTATCAGAAGTCCCAGTTGACTTAAAGAGTAACTCAGATACTTTATCAGTGAGCTGCAAGAAAGTGAACCTTCTATTGAGAGGATTGTCATACCCACTGCGAAGCATGGAGGGTGATCTGTTTTGTTTAGGGGGCATTTTGAATCCTCTGATTCTAGTGCCCTTCTTAGAATTTGAGAGCAGAGGAATACAAACATATTTCAAGATATTTTAGCCATTGTATCTGCATCCCTCTGTCAAGAACCTGAAGCTTGGCATTTCCATCCAAAGCACACATCCAAGTCTATGGTCAATTGGTTAAGGGATCACAAAATCAAAAGCAACAGTAAACAAAAGTAACAATTGTGTGATGTGAGCAGAAAAGCTATACAAGTGCCAGCCATGCCTGGAGGAGCTGGAGATACTGTTTACAGAGACACCGACATATGTCCCTCCTAAGAAGTGGATGGACCTATTAAAAGGCTACAAGAAGCATCCTCTCCAAGTTATCCAAGTCAAAGTGGATTCACAAAATACTGATTGCTGGGGGCTCTTACCTATATATATATATATATATATGTGTGTATTTAAAGTAAATCAGGTGGTTTCTAATTACAACTAAAATTTGCAACATGGAATTTCAAACCTAATTGCATGACCTTTGAAAACTAAAGTTTGTTTCAAAATATCTGAATAAGTATATATTTGTTATACAGTTTTTCCTTTACCTTTAATATAATTCAAGACTTAACGGCAACAACAATAATTTAAAAACACTATCCATTGTGCTGCAATGGACTAGCCATAGATTACAAGCACCAGCAAAAACATTTGCATTGCACAGACACTGGCAACCTTGTGCTTTATGCATTTAGATATGTTAACGTCTAATTAGGCCCATTAACAGCTGATTAGAGTTTTATTTGCCTATGGCAACACACGCTTTATTTCAGGTGAGCAGCTTGAGCGGAACGACAAGGGAATACGAGGAGCACAGCTTAACAACACTGCTTTTGTTGACATTGACAGCCATTGTGTGAGTGGCGTTCCCTTGCTTTATTAATTAGGCTCTTTGAAAGCTGTATCAAGCAGCTTTGTATGTAACACTTTAATATTCCTTATATATACATTTTCTAGTTCTGCTTATGACTAGCTCAGGAACACACTACCCCATCCAGAATGCTGACATCTTGACTATTATTTCTTAAATTTTTATGCCCATCTCATGTTTACTTAATGCAGCTTGTCTCATGTTTAAATTACGTAGCGTGCCTGCTTTTGTTGTTCAGCCCTCCTTCTGACATGTTTTTAATTACTTAACATCAGAAAGTGAACGTTTGCCAAGAAACAAAGACAAGTGTGAATATAATTAATTAAATGTGTGATATCATATATCTCTATTGTGGCTGCTATTGATGTTGTTTTAATTGTCATAATATTTGTCTAGGCCATCAGTAATAACATATATATGGAAACCAAATAGGGAAAGGATTTAAAGAGAAAAAACAAAAATATGTGCAACAGATTGTAACTTATTTTCAAGGATACTGCTCATCATTTCAAAATAAAATAATGTTGCTAATTCTACATATGGTGAATTCTAAATCACCTTTTATGCAGTGCTCTAAATCCAATCTAAGTGCTATTAGCGTTCAGCAGATGAGGAAAATTGTGCAGTCTGATAAAGACAAATGTCCAGCGTATTACTATGAATATGGTATTCAGGTTGGCTTGTTTGTTGTTCATCTTCTAAATCTGAAGTAGCTGCACCTTAACTGCAACAACCATCCCATGGAAAATGGAAATTAATGTATTTATCATCTCACTTTTTCTATTCAAAGATGTTCTTGTAATGTTGATACAGCCCTGGACTTACTGTACTGTGGCCTTATTGTTATGAAAACAGAATTATGCTATACAACCTAAATTCTGACCAAAGAAATGTATACACAATTAAGGGGAAGAATGGAATAACAGCCAGTGTTTGTAGCAAAAACAGTAGAATATTCAAATATCTCTAATCATATCAGCAGATTTTTGTACAAAATAGAAATTGAGTAGTGTCAATTAAGAGACATACATAAAGCATGTAATGTAACAAAAATTAAGACACATCTGAAACAGTAATGGTAGAAAATCAAACAAATTAGGCAATTCTAAACATTCATGGCATTAATAGAAAAAGTATAAACAAAAAGCCACTTGCAGCTCTTTTTTCACCCCAAAAAGTCATCACATTCTCATGATATTAAAACTAAAATGATTCTATGCAAAACAATGTGCTTTTGCTTTTATAGCTCACCCTTTTTTGACTGTTTTGAAGCTGTATAAAACCATCTCAAGATCTCATTATAAGGCAAATAAAGAACTTCTGCAAATGAAATAAATTAAAATCTAAATAAATTAATACAAACTTGCTGTAGGTAAACATCCACACACCTGCATGCCTCGTTGTTCTGTAATTTGAATATGTGTAGGCTGATGCTTACAGTAGTGATGTGATCTTGGGCTCTGTATATTCAGAATTAAACTTTGGCAACACTGCAAGAGAATATTTAACTTTGAATTTTGATATAAATATTAATAGCATACAAATGAAGGACACATCTCCGCAAGAACTGCAGACATGGAAGCTCCTTTGAAGTTATTTGTCTGAATGTAGTAAAGCAGATAGAAAGTTATTGATTTGACAATATACACATTAATAAAAACCCTTCTATGAGAAGAATGTCCCAGTTTGAACGTCTGTATTAAAAGAGATATACACAGAGCATACAACTGGTTAGCCTACCAATGTGTTTTTCGAAGCATTGTATTCAATTGCATAGTATATTAAACATTCTTCCTCGGTTTCTGTCTTTAACAAAATACAAACATTTTATTTATTTCATCCAGACTTTAGACAAATCTTAAATACTTCCAATCAAACAAGTAATTGCGTTAATCGAGGAGTAAAAGGATAAGACTTTTTGGTTATCATTACATACATTTTACTCTGACATTCAGTGATAATAAAATTGATTTATTTATATTTTCGTATTTTTAGGTAACTATACATATAGCATAGGTAGATGACACTTCTCATTGCAAATGTTTGTATAATTTCAGTAGACATTCTTTTTGAATTGTGTTACAAGCACTTGTCTCCTTGAGGCCATTGTACATTTGAACTCCCCTGGTAGCATGAACAAAACACTATCAGCACCCCCCCCAGTAGCATGAACGAAACCCCATCAGCAACCGCCCCCCCCGAGTGCATGCACGAAATGAACCCCAAGATTTTCTGTGGCCACAAGAAATTCTGGGGGCGCCACTGCTGTAAAGTGTTTGAAACATCTGCTTAATAGGATCCCCGGTGTTCAAAATGTTTGTGCACAGATTCTACAAGGTGCTGAAATTGTAATCAGATTAAAACTTCTCCATAAACATTAATAATTTAATTACTGAAATTCATATTGATCGACAATGAATTTTGATGACTTTATCTGGCACTTCTTAAAGTCCAAGATGTCCATCAACAGTGATCTAATTTCTTAAATGAAGATGATAGAAATGGTTGACAGTATTTCAACTTCAAATGCCTGCTGTAAAATTAAATAGAATTTTATTTAAAAAAAAAATCATATAATATTCTGAAATACAGGTGCTTTTCTTCAAATATGATTTTATTTATGTTTTTTGCTTTTTTTTTCATGGAAACTGCAGAAACAAGAAGCTTTTCTGAAAATGTGTGCACATGTATTTTCATTATGTATATGAACATAATGAAAGAATTACTTCCAGACTAAAGCATATTGGCAATGGAAGCTAAACAAAACATGACACCTTTGGATTTGACCTTTATTTTTCACAGCTTTCTTTCAGAGTTCAGTTTCTGGGATTCTGGTAACAGATGGTTAACACAGTGAAAAATAGAAGAAGCTCCAAAGGAGGTATAGCTACCAATTTAAAACATAAACAAAATCAGGCTTATGTGGATATGACTACAAAGGTCACCAGACTGGTTTTTGTTTTAGAAAAACAGTTCACTGCTGAGAAATTGCCAAACAGGAGAAACAAACAATAAACAACAATAATCAGGGACTACCATCAGGGGTCACACAGGGCTGCTTTAGCTGACTTCTATAAGTGTTGTTGTGTCAGCTTCGTAATACACTCACCATTCATCTTACAGAAGGAATGTATTCTTTATAAAAACAAAGAATGAATGTATCTATTAAAAAATAAGGTCTTTGGTCAGGTTCGGTTTTTGTTTTGTGTATTTGTGCTTCTGCTTTTCACAGATATGCAACGTGAAAAACGTTACCTGATTGTTACTTAAGTGAACCAGGAGGACATTAGATGAGAAAATGTCCTCTGATCTCACAGCTGTCCTGTCTGGGTACCTTTCTTACTAACCAACCTAAACTGTAGCCATGGAAGGTGAGCTAACTGTTTAAAATTCTGCAGGACATCCTTTTTTCCCTCTGATTGGTGAGTGTTTACTATAGTGTGTAATGCACTAGTTGCACATGGCATTACCCCCTACAAGATGCCTTCTTGTACTTCAGCCTTCTGTGAAATTATACAGGCTGCCCTTAGTGGACTCCCATGAGCGCTGTGCAGTTGGCATGAGGCCTAACTATGCCAGGGCGGCATTGCAGGATCACTCCCCTCCCTGTGAACCCCTCCTGTGCCCTTTGAGCCAACAGGTGAAGCCCCTCCTGCATTGAGGGGACCCATCTTGGTGTCCATCACCCCTGGCTGTTGGCCACTCCACCTGTGGCACAACAGCCCCCCCTACAGCACACGCACAGGAGGTGTACTGCTCCGTCTCTCCTTTCCCCTCCCTGAGAAGGTCTGGATCCCACCACAATGGGCCCAGTCGCTCACAGGCACAATGTCTCACTTCACAGAGAACATGATTGGTCAGCAGACTGTGTAGCCCCTGGTTTTCAACTCAGGGCTACCCTCCACTGGGCAAAGTCCACCAGTGCTCCTTCTGTGCCTAACTCTCTGCTCCCATTGCAGCTGTCCACTGCCTCCACCTCAGAAGAGACGAATGGAGAGATGACGTGCTTTCCAACAAGGCCTCAGATGGAGAAGGTGCCCACTGAGCACAGTGCTCCCAGCCCTTGAGCTTTAGACCCAGAGACAGAACCTCTGACCACCCCAATGGCCCCTGATTCCACCTGGGAAGATCATTTCATCACCTGGAGGTGGGCCGACAGTCAGAGAATGAGCCAAGATGCTCTTTCATTGAGAGGACCAAGCTGACACCTTCATTCAGAAAGTATACTACACTTGGAGCACACCAGAACAAAATTAGTATAATGTTGGAGTATTGTTTGGGGTGAATTCTCAGCAATTAGTTATGTTGTCTGGCATTTTATGGTCAATTTATTTGAAAACCGCCTTCTCCTAGACTACAGACAGTATACAGTTAGGTCCATAAATATTTTGACAGTGACACAATTGTCATCATTTTGGCTCTGTATGCCACCACAATGGATTTGAAAGGAAACAATGACGTGCTTTAAGTGTAGACTTTCATCCTTAATTTGAGGGTAGTTACATCCAACTTGGGTGAACGGTGTAGGAATTATGCCCATGTTTATATGTGGTCCCCCCAATTTTAGGGGCTTAAAAGTATATGGACAAACATAATCATGAATTAAATTGTGAGTTTCAATACTTGGTTGCAAATCCTTTGCTGTCAATGACTGCCTGAAGTCTGGAACCCATAGACATCACCAGATGCTGGGTTTCTTCCCTGGTGATGCTCTGCCAGGCCTGGACTGCAGCTGTCTTTAGTTCCTGCTTGTTCTTGGTGTTTTTCCTTCCGTTTTGCCTTCAGCAAGTGAAATGCTGCTCAATTGGATTCAGGTCAGGTGATTGACTTGGCCATTGCAGATCATTCCACTTCTTCACTTTAAAAAAGTCTTGGGTTGCTTTCGCAGTTTGGGTCATTGTCCGTCTGCACTGTGAAGTGCCGTCCCATGAGTTGTGAAGCATTTGGGTGAATCTGAGCAGATCATATAGCCCTGAACACTTCAGAATTCATCCTGCTGCTTTTGTCAGCAGTCACATCTTCAATAAATACAAGGGAACCAGTTCCCTTGGCAGCCATACATGCCCATACCATAACATGCTTCACAGATGAGGTGGTATGCTTCGGATCATGAGCAGTTCCTTCCCTTCTCCATACTCTTCTCTTCCCATCATTCTGGTACAAGTTGATCTTTGTCTCATCTGTCCATAGGATGTTGTTCCAGAACTGTACAGGGTTCTTTAGATGTTTTTTGGCAAACTCTAATCTGGTCTTCCTGTTTCCTGTTTACATCTTGTGGTAAACTCTCTGTATTTAGTCTGGTGAAGTCTTCTCTTGATTGTTGACTTGGACACAGATACGTCTACCTCCTGGAGGGTGTTCTTGATCTGGCCAGTTGTTGTGAAGGGGTTTTTCTTCACCAGGGAAATAATTATTCTTTCATCCACCACAGTTGTTTCCCGTGGTCTTCCGGGCCTTTTGGTGTTCCTGAGCTCACCAGTGCATTCTTTCTTTTTAAGAAACACCTTATGTTTTTACTATCTCTCTGATTGGTTTGTTTTGATTTCTAAGGCAAAACTGAAGGGAAAACGCCCCAAGAACAAGCAAGAACTAAAGACAGCTGCAGTACAGACTTAAAGCACATATTGATTGTTTCCTTTCAAATCCATTGTGGTGGCATACAGAGCCAAAATGATGGCAATTGTGTCACCGTCCAAATATTTATGGACCTAACTGTACATAGATATAGTAATTGTAAACTAAAAAATAGTTAATCTGAAATGCTCACCCTTGACTCTGCTTCTTTTTTGCAATTGTACTGTGTGTAGCTTCTTTTGCTTTCGATATTGAGGTGACACTTATGTGGTCCCTATGCTCAAAGCCAGCAGTGGGCCACCTCTACAACTGGCCATTTCAAGGAAGGTCAGAGTTAGCTGGTAGCATCTATACAACAAAAGACATCTTAAATTATCCTAAAAGTGGCACCTGTAAATGAGACTAATAAATGAGACCAATTAGGAACTGTGCATCTTCATTGTAGAAGGTGAACATTTCTAAAAGGTGAATATTGAACACTAAAAACATTATTTATAAATTGGTTGTTTTAAATTATTTCAATTAAACATATAAATCCACATATTCAAACAGATAATTTACTGCAAACCCACAGATGACAACACAGAAGTAATTTACAGGCTAAAGAGAGCAGAACGCAGGTGTGTTTTGGCTGTTTATTCTCCAGCTGTAGACTCTCATTATGAGGAGGGCCATACAGTCTTTCTCTACACTAGATTCTTAAAGAACGTGATACAAAATTCGCCACTGCTATTTTTTTTTTAAGAATATATTTTGTTATATTTATTTATGTATCTGATGCTTATTTACCATAATTGTTTGTAATATATTATCTAATGCACATATGTGTTGGTGCACATATTAATTATAACGATGGAAGTCATTTTCAAATGAGTCTGTTCCTGATATAGGGAAGGGAAGTGATTTTATTGATAATCTTACTCATTTAGTCATTTGAAAGGTCCTTGACTCCAACAATGACTCCTGACTTCATTTCTCTCACCCCATGTCTCTAGACTCACATTGCCTTCCTCCCAAATGCATTCCCTTCTATCTTAACTGCAATAAATTAAACAGCAATAGTAGCCAGTCTGGCAGTTGATATAATTAACCATGTCTTTACACATTTCCAGCAGTGCTCTTCTTTGTTTAAATGTTCATTCTCAATGTGTAACCTTTTGTTGTGCCTAATACGGTTCTGACACATCAAAAGCAGGAAAGAACAAATCACATTTTATACACACAACAAACTAAATGTTTTTTTTTATATATATATTTATGGCATATCCAATTTTTATTAAGGAACAAAAGGTGCCTCAAAACAAAGGTAGTATCACCACAGTAATAAGAATTTATAAGAACCCTTCAAGAAAAAGAAAAAAAAAGAACTTGAAGCACTCATAGACACCTAAAGAAAATCTAAAATAAGGCCCCCCGCTTCATCTATAGCAATTATAGACACCTAAACCATTACTCTGAAAGAGCTTAGTCAAGTGAGAATGAGGAGCGCTGAGGACCCCAGCCACTTTTTCCATTAAAACAATGATCATTGCGGTAGCTTTCTACATCATTTAATGTGCATTTCACTGAAGAAAATGCAAAGCTGCCTGAATACATTTACTTCCATTTCTTTTCTTTTTTTGGTGTTTTGTTGTTCAGCAAATGGCTTCTTAAACATGCAGGATGTGTACACTACACCATTATATCTATTTTAAATTTGAAACTAAGATTATGTGTGTATGAATGTGTATTTTCTATATATGTATAAAATGCATTATTGTGCTATCTATTATGCATGGATTATTAACAATAAAAACACTAACGCTGTATGGCAGTGTAGTTTACTATGGTTAAATTTAAAGGCATTCTGTATCCAGATGGTCAGTATCCTGTTGTTTAAAAAAGATCTCTTAATAGGAGCAGTAAAATTATATGGTCTGCCTATGCCTCCTATTGGTCTATCCCCATCAGCCACACGCAACTACCTACAGTACACAATCTCAGGGCAGCATGCAGAGAGATGTCTCGCAAATGCTGACCACTGTCTTCCTCCATAAATCTGCACATTAAGTGCATTAAATGAGGTGCCTCATGTAATTTCAAAAAGAATTGTATTTGATTTTGTAATGTCGTTTAAAACCATTCACATCAGAACAAAACTGAAGGAACAGTGTTCATTTGGTACATACCTCCGCCAGTGAGATACTGCACATAAATTAGGAAGCTAAAGCCATCAGCCCCTATATGTCTTGTACGGTCCATTGGATGATGGCTAAAAAATAAAGCAATAGCAAAAAGGGTAAGGCATGTTGAAGTGAAGATTTAAATCATTCTTGTATTACTGTTGGTTTGATAAAAACTCCAGTTAAAGCTGCATGTGAACTGCCTTGGAGTATTTTAGTGATTGAAAAAGAAAAACATTTTAAATTCAAATAATCAGAAACACACTGGAAAACAGACATATGTAATAATAATAATAATAATAATAATAATTCTTAATTATAATTGTGTTTCTAAGACAGAAGGTCCAATAAAATAAGTAGTTCATATTTAATCAAATGTATACAATAGAAACGTTTTAGTTTGAACCAAGGTTTTTTGTCTCTCCTTATTTTACAAAATAATTCAGACCAACACAGCTATAAATCAATAAAATGTTCCCAATATGTCCAGTTCAACATACATCTCCCACATTATATATATATATATGTATATGTGTGTTTTTATCTGAAACAAATAATAGCTGTGAAATCTGTTATTGCAGATATTTTTATTTCACATTTTGGTACATAATGAGATAATGTTAAATTGTTTTGCATTTATACATTTACTAAGCATATATGCATGTGAATATAATAATAATAATAATAATAATAATAATAATGACAACATATATTAAAATTCAGTATAATTACACACACATTAAAATGACTGAAATTCTCAAAAGCATTCAACTACGAAATAACAGAACAAAACAAATTACTGGTTATATTGGTAATAAAAATACTAAACCCCCTACTACCTCTGCTGCATTAGCTGAATAAAGCAAGGACAATAATATATATTATTCAAATATATATCTATGTGTGTGTGTGTGTGTGTTTGTGTGCGTGTGTGAGCAAGATATTAAGCATGCAAATACCACAGATTTCGCTTTTTGTTTCCTTCTTTTTTCAAACTCATTTCTCCACTGCTTAATTTAAGAAGGAACATCAAAGATTCAGCTGACGGCTTTGAAGCATGTAACGGAAACTGAACTCTGAATAGTGCTTTTTACAAAAGCTTGACTCTGGGATCCAACCAAGTTCCAAAAGCAAATGACCCTGCCATTAGTTGCCACACAAAAAGGGTCAGGCACCATTTTGCATTTACAATACAACTAGCTTTGAAATTCTTCCACAACCTGCAGAATATTCATTCATAATGAGTCCTGTATTTGTTACTCTGTTCAACTCAGTTTAATTGAGATTCTTCATTCAGTATCAGCAAATTTAAAATGCACATCCCACCAAAAGCTTAACTTGCTCATAAATGGTTGCTTTTTTTTTTAAGTAATCCCACTTTTGTTAAGGTGTTTTTGTTGGAATTAAAAAAGGGACAGTGCAAGAGAGACAGAGAGAAAAAGTCAAGGCATAAACTGAAATATTTCTAGTCAGCAAAAACTAAAGAGTGATCTGGTTTATTCTTCACCTCTGCTGCAAATTTCATTCAGTCTTGACAAGAGCAACCATGTTCCACTGACCTTTATTTCTTTTCTCAGCCAGCACAGGCTGAGACCACACAGCAACGTTGTTGTTACAACTAACTGTACTTAAACTTTGTGTCTGATCAACTTAAGTGTATTGGATTTGAAAACAGTTAGTCAATTGTTTCAAGTCCCTAGGTGGTGGTTTATGGTAATGTTTGCATCAATACTAACAAAAGCCATACTGCAGTACAAAGTACATCAAGGAAATGAAAGACAAGGCTGCCTGTTGTCAGTCCTGTCTACAATAAAGGCAGGATTTAGAGCCAGGGCAGAGATCGTTAGGGAGCAACAAAATGAATGAACTGCAGAAATCGTGGGGTTGATGCTTTACACCAGTGGTTTAGGGACTAGCTAATGGGCAAGGTTGCACCCAGGCCATAAGATATATAACCCAGACACATTTGGGCATACAAAAGGTCAGAAAAGGGTAAAACATAAGAGGAAAGATGATAGGGCCCTTGTCATAAAACTGTGTCAGTAAGAGAATAAGTGGCAATTCCTACAAGCCATTAGATACAACATTTCTGATTAGCCAGCCCTTCAGCCATCAGGTGAGGAATTTACGAGAGGGTCAAAAATGTGGTGCAGTCAATATGCTATTTAAATTATTAAACGACAATTATCAGACCAGGGAGGTATTCAAACTAAATTGTACAGAATCTATGACACAATCTGCACAATGTCTTCATATATAAACACATACACTCACACAGTTATATATATATATATATATATATATATAGACACACACACATACAGATGTTCAGCATGTTTTTGAATTGCACAAATTATAGAGAAAAATAATCTTCGGCTATTCTGTAAAAAATGGGACTGACATGAATTTAACTGAAGTTGTCTCATCATGAACTGAACAAGATATTTGACCTTCATTTTAAGATGTTAAAGATGAACAATATTTGTATGCAACAGTTTCAACTCTCATGTATTCCTTGGATGACCATATATTTCCTCTCCTTTCTTTTGTTTTTGTTTTTGTGTAATTTCTGGAAGTGCTGGAATAATATAATTCAGATTTACAATGGCATCCATACATTTAAGAACATAGTTACCATTTATTTGAAGTCTAACCTCTAGATACCTGCTGTGTTGCTAGATGCGAGAATGTCAAAGAAAATAAGTGAAAACACATCTCGTCATGTGGTAAATTGCCTGTTGAAAAGAAATATACTTAGTTCCTGATTTGAATGCTGCTTGAATGCAGAGGGATTGCTATTGTCTGTGAGGACTAATCTTCTCTGAGCAGAAAAAAATAAGTAAAACAAAACAAAAAAGATAAATGTTTCTTTTAGCTAAAGCTAAGATTAAGGTAGAGCTCTTTTAAATCTAGAATTTTAGGGGTTGAACATCACAGGGGGAAAAATGCATCTGTCTAAAATAGAATAAATGGACAACCATATATCTATATTTGAATTGTATTATTATTAATATTATTATTATTATTAAAGGTTAAAGCATTCTTTAGCAAATTTTATTATGAGAACAAAGCTATAATACAGAGAAATTAAAAATGCAAAGTCGTAAAATCCAAATAAGATCTAGGTGTTGTATCACTGTTCTATTTTGTATCTAGTTATTTAGGAAAACATTCATTTTGAAAATTGAGTATGGATCTGTACATTGTATTTGAACACATTTGTTTTTTTAGATAAAATAGCAAACTTCACATTCAGAAATAAGCAAGTTAACTCATCGTCACTTACATGTAGCTAAAGTAATACTTATCTTTGCCCATAGACACATCTGACAATAACCACTGCTTTTCCTAGACTGACATCTCTTCGTGAAAAGGCTGCATTGCAAACATTTACGCTGAAGAAATAAAAAGTAATGGAAGCACTAATTCCACATAAAAGGCTTTATACTTCAAAGCTCCATCATCTATATTATATGTCCATTTGTGTATTGAAAATAACGTCTTCATTATAAACAATTTTGGAAGGAAAAATTATAATTACGTTGATGGCTTAAATTGCATTAAAATTAAGATACTTATAATAGCCAGGCATTTCAAAATCCTAAAGTGCTTAGTAAAATCTTCTTAATACTGTGCATACAATAAAAAAATCCCCCTTTCTTACAAAAAACATGTATTAATTCCGAATATAATGCAATTTTCTCTTTAAGAAAATCATTCAGAAAATACTAATTGTTCTTAAAAGGAACAGATCATCTTAAATGACAAAATGCTTTTAGATAGAAATTTTGAATTTCAAGGACATTTGAGCATAAGCTGTCATTATGGTCTGATTCACTGTTTATTTCTTTGATATGCATCTCCTGACCTGTATATAAAATTCATAGTTTCAGAAGTGACATGGGCAAGCCTTGGACAACCAAGGGAAAAGGCATATTTCCTGACCTTGTAACCATGGCAACCCCTTGCTGATTGGTAGCAGGCAGGAGCTCCATCCTTTGACACTGAAGGCAAGTGTTTGAGGTTTCTGGCTTTGTTTGTTAATATTGCTATATTTATATGCACGCTTGAAAGATTACAATATTTATACTTCAGCAATCAGTATATGCATATAAAGTTATGAACACGTTTTAAATAACACAATTAATGAATGGTAAAAAAAAAATCTATAAGCTGGTATAAAGTTTGTTTTTTATTCCCCTCCACCATTTGTACAGTATTCATTTTAAATACAGACACATATTTTTACAGTGTGATACAATGAACATTTTTTTTTGTATTTATTTAATTTGAATGTAACAAAATGCATTAATTAAGAGCTATTTCTATTTTACATGCAATGTGCCATTTTTATTATAATATTTAAAGATCACAAAATATATTATTTAGGATGACAAAATAAATATAAATGTAACATAAGAAACCAGACAAAACACATATTTTGAATATGCATATAACCATATATTCTTTGTATATAATGAAAAACATGTATTTAAGCTTAACTTTGTCATATTGTCCTTATTACAATTATTTTACATTTACTATTTTATTTTATTTATTTTTTTCATATTTTTCCACATCAAATAAAAACAATATTGTATTGAATAGCTAAATTAAAGCTAAATATGTTGAATGTAAATTAAAAACTACACTTAATAAATATATGTATTGCATTAGTTAAATGTATTATAGTACTAAAAAGTATAATGTATAACAAAAATGACACATTGCATTTCATTGTATTATTATTTTTTATTAGTATATCATTCTTTGTAGCAAGATCTCTCAATGAGGCAGTTTAAGAAATATATATATATCTCTGTGGAGTTAAAATAAAACACTAACTTCAAATATTTTATATGATTGTAATTATGTTTAATTGATAAAAAAATAGCCTAAGAAATATAATGTGCTCATTACTTAATGATTATGGCATTATATCCATTTTACACAAAGCATGTTTATAGCATGGCTATGAACATGCATATGAAAAATGTATGCAAAACTGGAAATCTCTGATATTAAGAGATGATATGTATCTCTTGAATTCAGAACGCAACATTTTAATCATTCAGCGCAGTTACAAAAAAGATCAAAGCACTATCCGCTCAATCATTATATTTCAAACTTGAAAACCGTACCTCACAGCTTGCCTATAATGTTGAGATTTCAACAATTAATTTTAAATATGTGTAGTCTCTCAGGGACCTATTTAGAGGATTTTCTGTTTGAAAATGTCACCCCTATTTTTTTTTCTTTTCTCATTCACAGTCTCCTCTTCTGTGCTCTTCATTACAGTTCTTATTGTGCACAATGCTTTTAAGGGTATTGCTAGATATAAGTTTTTGTTTAAAAAAAAAGAAATGTTTATGGATCTTAAAATAATATGTTGATTGGCTTGCTTAAATAATTGCTGCAGAAGAAAAATAACTGAATTGCCTTCTTGCTTATCTATAATATGCATATGGCAGAAATAGAAGACAATACCTACCCCTTCACAGATTTAGATGTAAACAATGATGTAATGCAATATAGATTTGTTTTAGGATGTATTCAGTTTTATTTATTTGAATGAGTTATATTTATTCACATTAACATTATATTATTTACATTAGCAAATACAAATAAAATCATTAGCGTTTGTAAAAAAGCTTAAAATGTGTTATTATTGTGCATGCACCAGACAAACACGATTGAAACACACACATACACACACACACACACACACACACACACACACGCACGCACGCACACATACACACACACCAAACAGAAAAACTGCAAGAAACAGCAGGGTTGGAACACATCTTTGCAAAACCCTTCTTTGATCACTGTAATTAAGGAAGTGTTCGAATGTAATACCTTTATCTGCACAAACACAATCATGAAATATGGCCAACCTAAAAACACTAGAAAGAACCTGATAGAAAAAGTATTTGTTCAGATTATATTTTAATTTTACTTAATTCCGCAGGTAAATTCTTTTAGATTGTATTAGTTTCTGTAGGGTCTCCACCATGAACATGAATATAGCATTGCAGCAAAATGTTCATGATAAATGCATGGTTAACTGGTTAATTGTGTGTAAATCTTTCAATGAAATAGACAAAAACATGAGCTAAAACTAACAGACTATAATTGTGTTAACTGTAAAATGCCTGCATTTAGTTTGAGTTAATTCCTTTTGTAAACACGTTTGTACAAGAGTATAAATCTTCTGGTTGTATTGATCTTTTATGTGTACTATATCCTTTTTTGTGTGAAGCTATTGATGCCATACATGTTGTTAAACATAGTGTATTTCATTATTGCACAGAATTTTGAAAAGAACACAATTTGTTTCTAAAATATATTAATTGACACATTGTTAAAGTCAGCATGCCCTACAAATATGCCAAAATGAAAATTTACAGTACTTGAAAATAAACATTTCTTAAATAGGTACGACAAAATTTTAGTTAACATACGGTGAATGCTTCAACTACCATGTTGCATTTTATTAATATCATAATTCAAATAGAAATTCATTTAACCCCCCTGGTAGTCATATCACAACTGAAAGTTGCAAATTCTAGGTGGCAGGGCCTAGACAGTAATTTCAAATTTTAATAACAATTTCTCTCCTGCAGCCACTGCTATATTGAATGAGAGCATAAATTGCTATGGCTGACCGCTAGTACTTATAAAAGCAATCTGGCTTCCCCCACTCTCATCTCAGCATCTCTGCTGTATCCCTCAGCAGTATTAATGATAGCAGGAAAGGTCACATGATAAATGAGTGACAAAAGAATCAAAACATATTAGCCTATAGCTTTGTTATCAGTATATGGCAGAGATGACAGAAAATTGTATTTTCCTCTGAATAATTCTGTGTTACATTTTTCTGGCTAGGCAGACTAAATTAAGAAGAAATTTCTGCCTCTGACTGTTTGTCTCTCCTCCTGACACAGTCAAAGTAATCATACACATTAATAACAGGGAAAGTGCAGCAGGATGATGCAAGAAGAAGTCAGAGCAGTCAGTCTATTTCAGTTGTACAAGGTGCTGCATGGTTCAGATATGGCTCGGCCCCCCTCCTCCAAATTCCCAGACAAACCATAAGACACCTCTGCAGCCCTTCCCAGGGAAAGGGCATTACTTTTATGTGCCACAGAGCACTCCTAGTGGTTAAAAATGCAAAGGCCATGATAGAAGCAAGAATAAATTTGCAAATGACAATTCAAAAACAATCTGAAAAAACTTGAAGCTGCTCCTGTGTGGATTAGTCTGGAAGCTTTCTGCCTTGGGTTTCCAAGTGCAACTGATCCCACAGCCTTGAGTATCAATCTCTTTTGTCCTGGATAAGAAGGCTAACACAAAAACAAGGGTATTGCTAGCAGCCTGCTGTCACAATAAAGGTTTCATGCTGAAAATTGACAATTATTTACTCAGACTTACTTTCTGTGGAATTATTGTGTATTTAGTTTAATTTAAATTCAAAAGAGAAATACATATACATGTATCCCCTTTCAGTTATGTCTGTTATCACTAATACTATCCTCAAAAGGACAACACACTGTCAGTTACATTACATATGCTTTAAATGTACCTATAATGTAGCTCTGCATTTATATGTGTGTATATGTGTATGTATAAATATATTATTAAATCATTGTGAATTGTAATTGTGTTCCCCTCATTTTGAACATTATTCTAAACCACAGACTGCAGAATACATCTATCTTTTGTTTCTCTTGTTTGAAAATACTATGAGGGGGAATATATGTACAAATGTAAATAAAAACAACAACAAACACACACAAATGGCATCTTATACTACTATGGATTGTTTGCCCTTCATTTACAGTTCAGCATTGAGAATCAAAAGAGATACAGGGATGTTGCAATTCTGCAATGAAAAATATCTTCTATGATTTATATAATAATCTGGATATGAACCACACATAGTATATAAGCATTTAAAATCTCATCTCATCAATTTTCAGAATATTGAGGACACATAAGAATGTAATAATGCCCATGTTTTTGTTAATTAACATGAATGTGATCTATTTATATTCACGTTTTCCTCTTTTTTTATTGCATCTTTACAAACACATACAAAATATGGAGAATAATTTCCATTTTTTGTTTATTTTTGGTTTTGGAGCAAGGATGGTCTGAGACTACAGTTAGAATATTAGAACATAAGAAAGTATACAAACGAGAGGAGGCCTTTCTCTCCATCGTGCTCGTTTGGTGTCCATTAATAACTAAGTGATCCAAGGATACTATCCAATCTATTTTTAAATGTTACCAAATGTTCAGCTTCAACCACATCGCTGGGGAGTTTGTTCCAGATTGTGACAACACTGTATGTGAAGTTGCTTAATCCTGTTTTCAATAATACATTTGTCATTAAAAAAAAACAGACTTGTGTTCTCACTGGTGTTTCTCTATCTCTTTATACAATGTGATCTTCTATCATAATTAATAATTTCCAGTGTGAGTCTGTGAGTGCTTCAAGTGACTGTTATTGGCAGTTGTTGTAAAATACAAGGCTGATGGAAAAAAAAGGTGTTTTATATGTAACACATATATGTATATATTATGTAATGTTTCTTGTTTATACAAGATGAGTCAGTATTATTGATATATATTTTGCCAAAAATGTCTATACATTTAAGAGTGTTAGAGAGAAAGTTATTGTAATACATCTGTATCATTTCAGTTTAGCAATTCTAAACCAGGTAATAATGAATACATTTATTTAAATCAAAGAATGCTACAAACAACATTTGCACTAAACACGTATTAAATGGTACTTAATTTTTATGTTACAAAAAAATATATAATACATAGTTTTTAAATATAGGCTACACCAAACATTTTACCCACACATCACATCACAAATTATAAAGTTGTGTCCTACTACTTTTTGATTTAAAAATGGTATGAAGTGGCTTCTTCTAATAATTCATTAAATAGCAATAGGGTACAGCTTTGTAATTTGTGATTAGTGTGTAGGTCAAAGTTTTGATGCCTCATAAAATAAATGCATTTGGCAGAAAACAATCTTCATGTTCAGATTAATTTATTTCAGTGGTGTTTAATTTCCTTTTGTTTAACTATGTTATAAAGCTTGTTGATGTCTAACCAAGGACAATGCTTTCGGGTGAAGATTTCTTAATCAGTTCTGTACTTTTCAATTACAGCAATTCTGCTGTATCCAGAAGTACTTCTAAAGGCAAGAGTCTTTTTCAGTTTATTTTTGTATTTTCTTAGCAATATAATTAACTGCTTTGTTCAGCAACTGTCATTGGTTCAGGCAAAGCTTTTTAGGATGCCTTGTTCAGTTTTGACTGTGTGCTTGTAGTTTACTTCCCATGCAGGCACTAGTATTTGAAAACATTTTGGAATCCCTTTTATAGACTTTTTATTTTTAAATTCCAAAATTGCAAAAATCAATGGCAGATGAAAATGACAGCTTTAAAGCATTAACTTTTGGAACACATGTAAGTTACAATTATAGAAAAGAAGAAAACAAAACTCAATAGTAATAACAGTTTTCCATCCCAATAGCAGGTTGTAGGTCAGAAAAGGCACAGACTTTCCAAGACCAGTTTTTTCAGAAAATAAACAAATTCCTGAAACTGAAAGACAAAAACTTGCTCTAATCACAGTGTGGTATAAGAATATCTCATTAAATTTAAATTAAATATGTAATCTAACATTTGTAATCTGATTTACAATTATGCTGTGATTTGTAATCCAGTACATTTTATGACAATAAATAAATGTTGTAATGACATAGATTTTTTAATTTAGGCTTCAATCTTAGAGTTAAGTCATGATTTTTAGGTTAAGGCATGATGTGTATTTAGTAAGTGGCTTTTTTTTTTCAAAATAAAACTCAATTTGGAAAAGAAAGAAATAGCTGTACAGCTCCTGTCAAAGTTTAGTTTTCTGAAATATCTTAAAAATCGGAACAATCTATGTAAATGTTTCGCTACACCAACTGAGTTTAGGTCCTTTTCTCCAGCACTCCTGAGACTGCTTATGTGGTGAAGAGCGATTACAGCAGGACAGGGGTGTTCAGAGCCTGACTTCCCTAAAACAAGCTTTCATTACCTGAGGAACGATCCACAGAGACCTATGATTTACCAAGGGGCAGAATTTCACAGAAAACTGCACTGGGTCAAGGCTGTTCTTGTCATACAATACAGTTAAATCACTTAGTGAGAATAGATAGGAACAAGTGGGCTTCCAAATTTGACTGAAGACTTCTTGAGGCACTGTTTTAGGGATGCTGAAACTTAAGCTGTGCATCTGAAATACATTTTAAATGGTTTAACTGCATTATAACCAAATTTGAAAGCCTCACAGTCATTTCAACTTCTTATAAGTAGAAAGGACTGGCTGAACATTGTGCACAGTTGCTAAAAAAACAACAGTGAAACCATGCATACATGAAATGTACTATATAAAATGCCTCCCCCTGAGATCCTACTGCATAATTACTCAATTTAAATTACAATTTGGAAAAATCACAACACTCTTTTGCTTTACTAAGTCTTGTGAATAATTTGGACTTATACATGTCTAATACAATCACCACAATGGAAATGGTCAAGCTTAATCCCTAGTGCAACTTATATATAACCTTGCCAACAGCACCCAAGGTCCACTAACGGCTTTGCTAACAGTTTTCCCTTTCTTGCAATGTTCAATCAAGGCACCATATTGCTGAGTAGCTGGGAATCTGCTGACATGGGCCATTTCATGATTAATAAGGATTGATATGGTGTTGGTTGTGGTGTCTTCCCGGCAACCGAATGGCAACTGTCATTTTACAGAAATGAGCGTCCATGGACACAAAGCACACATTTTTGCTGAATGTGGGTAAAAAAGCATAGGATACTGGGATGCCAAAAAGCTACTTATTGTATATATGTTAAAAAATAAATGATTGCTTTGGGCAGTACTAAATGCTGCATGTATATTTAGGTACTATAATTTATCAGGTATTATTCACTAGCCTTAATTTGGGGATTTTTTAAATCTTTATTGAAGTTTGTAAAGAAAGGTATTTTAACACTCATTATATGTTTGTCTGTTATTGAAAACATGTATACCTGTAGATAAAGTAATCTATATATATATATATATATATATATATATATATATATATATATATATATATATATATTTAATGTTTGTGTGTGTGAGAGAGAGAGTGAGTATATATATATATATATATATATATATATATATATATATTGCCAAATAATTCCTCTTATATTATAACAGTGGTCTAATGAAGGTTATGTAGAAAGAAAAAAAAGGGTGGTCCGTAGTACAATATGCATTATTTTGGGCTTGGAGATTTAGAAAATATCAGACTGTCATTGTGATTTGGTACTAGGATGAAAAATGTCAAAAGTGAGGATGACAAATCAGCCCAGTGAGGAGAAGTGACTCTCAGACAGGAGATGTCATTTGTCATGATTGCCATTTGACTGCACTTTCCCCCATTTTCTGCTTTAGATGAATGTTACCTTGATAGTCATTAATTTAAAATTATCTAAATTTGCCAAACTATGTCTAGCATGAGCATGGAAATCTAATTTATTTACTGTTTTCTTTTGAAACCTTTCCATAAAATGGGAAATTAGATTTATACTCAAAATACACAGCCAGAGAATCAAACACAAAGCTTGGTGACATTTAAAGATGTACATTTTTTGTGTTTCATCCTAAATCTTAAATGGATAAAGTAGTCAGTTGACTTGTGGTGAAAATATTCTAGCTTTCTTCCCCCCCAACCTTTGGGCAGCAGTGTGGCTTTGTTAAAGACGGACGCAGCTGAGCGCCGCTCCCAGAAGCCTCTGCATAATATGAGAGGTAATTAAGCCACAGCTTCAAGGTTGCATGGACACAAGACAATTCAGCCTAATGAAGTATCGATTGACTCCAGCCGAGGTAAAACAAGTTGACATTCATTTAGAGGTAGTATTGAGAATATACCACAATGCCACTAAAGATATAAGGGTGAAATGACACGAATTTTAATCATACAAAAACAATTAAGAGTCTGATTTATATTCCTTTTCTGACTGTTAAAATTTAAGCAAATTGCATCTCATGCACAACTTTCTTAAATCAGCAGAAATTATAAGTATTGGCAGATGCTACACTACCAAATGAACTTCACCAGCGGCAGCCTTGTTACACAGTAATGCTTGATGGCACACTTTACACAGGAAATTAGGCAGGTGCAGTTTCATCCTAAATTCAATCTGAATTTTCAAGGATTATGGACCTTGTAAAATTCTAGAATTATTAGCATAAATTATATATTAATATACAGTATGTATATATATATATATATATATATATATATATATATATATACACACACACACTTGACATTAGTGAATTACCGAGTTGAAGTTAAATGTGTGTAAATGCAGTGTATCTGCAGTATAAAGGCTAGAAACCAGCTTAGAATTTCTTAGCCACACTGTCAATTATTGTTGAAATGTCCCCTCCAATTTAAAGCAGCCACATCTGCAAAGCAGTCACATAAAAAACAATATGATATTATTATTTAAATGACTTCCTATAAGAGATCAGATTGTCAATTAATCACCCTTGAATGTGGTCACCAAAGTGATCATTTCTCTAGTTTTGTTAAAGACCCCCAACTGATAAAGTTTTTTTTTTTTTTTCATCAAGCAACTCATTAGAAAACTTGATTGGCAGCTGTTAAGATTCACATCAATTGCCCTGGTTATAAGCTGATTGAAGGCGGCAACCACAATGCACTGTATTAAGATGTCAGAATAAAGACTCATCTAACTGCTAATGATGAACCTATCAGAGAACAATTCTTTGTGCATTTCATGACATTAATGTTTTACAGCAGCTATAAAATATTGAATATGTAATGTGATCTTGATTAGAAAGGTGATAATTGCAGTTTAAATTAAAGGAGAAAATGCTGCCAAAACACTTAAATAGGCAAATGATATAATGTTTTCAGAGACATTGTCAGAATTATTACACACACAACTACTCATGCACACACACAGACACGATCAATGATCTCAATACCTATAATTAATGTAATGTGTGTCATCTTGTTTAAACTATATACAAGTTAGAAGGAGTAGAAGATATGTAAGGATATGTTTTCTTTCTTTTGATAGTGACATTGTAACAAAAACAAGTTATGAATGTATTTATTTGCATTTGATGGTTTGTACAGTGATACATTGTGATCTGTGTTTTACAACATATAAGCACTGTCCCAGCAATATACAAAACACTTTTTCCCTTTTATCTGTGTTCCTAAAAATATATAGTTCTGTCACAGTACTGTGCAATAGAAAGTTCATTAAAATATATATTATCTGCATCACATAGAAAATATTACCTATGAGGAACACAGGATTGTTGCATTTTATATATAAAACATTTAATAAGATTTAAAGAGTTTTCTTAATAAATATAAATACAAGGAATGACTTTATACAGTATGTGTGTTTATATACACATTTTTTTTAATATATTATTTGTCTATAGTTAAAGTTCTACTTTCTAAAGTAAGATTAAAAAACATCTAATATCAGGAGATGTAAGAAAAAATAAAATATGAAGAGCAGCTGTGCCAAATAAAAAGGCAATAAATATATAATCTTCTTCTCAACTGAATAAAGTACTTTATAAATGTTTTAAACAAGATAAAATGATACAACTTTGAAATGTTTAGGGATTATTTTGTACCACTTGGTACATAAAGGTACCATGATCTATTAATGTGCTCATGTTTGCATTGTGTGCTAAGATGATATAAGGTTGACCTAGTTCAGGAATAGGATATAGTTTTCATTAAATGTTTTAGTTGAAAAAATATAGATTCATTATAATTACTATATTTCCAAGTTTCAGCAATGTAAAACGTGGGGGAAAGAATACATCTATAGAGGCTTGGAAGCATCATTGTGTATTATCCTTAAATCTGACAAACAGCCACACTACCAAGGCAGTTATTTGAAGTATACCGTACTTCTTTGATATGTCAAAGGAGCCCTAAACAGCGTTTGAAAAATCTGAATGTTCTAGACAGATTTAAAATTGAAAATGGAAGTAAATGTAAAACAGCATTTGTTAATGTAAAGCCATTTTGTTTTTGTAAACCAATAAGTCCATTATGCACTATACCAAACATAAGCAAGTTAGCATATCTTACTCTCAATTAGGATGTGCAAAAAATATTTGGATGTTCATGATTAAAGACATTACTCTTCCCTTAGGCTTGGATTTGAAGTACCACTAGTTTTGATACAGGGCACTGTCGTGACAGCTGCATGACGTGGAACAAACTGATTAAGCCTACACTTTAAACCAATTTTACTTTCCCTTTGAATTCTGGGGAAAACTGAAGAAGCAGGATTAAATCTTTGGGCAGTAAAGTGCTTGATTAAATGTATAAAGTAAAGTAACCTTAGTCCTGAAGCTAAGACCTTTAAATTAGCTATCATATAACATGTTTCAGCATTATCCATGCTTCTGTGATTGCTATGATGAACCTTGAGCAAAATATGATAAGTATACAACCTGAAGAAGTCATCTTTCTAGACCAAAATAAGAGAAACTTTAGGTTGGCATATCTTAGTCATTCACTGTTTTCGGTATGTATATACCAGATAAAAAATGTATTGCACTGTAACAGCAATCTGCTTATGTGAAATTATGTTAAGACAGTACAACACCGCTTTCAGCATTTGTGAGAACAGAAATGGAATGTTGTTGTAATATAACAATATCGTTTAAATGTATTATAATACTATAAAGATGTGATCATGTGAAATGACATTGCAACAGTGTAAGTCTAGAACATTTAAGTATTTAAAACAATCCCAAGAGTTGTTATATAAATTATTGTATAATGACTATTAAGGTATTTAATTCAGGTGTGTTCCCATATTTTAAAAAGCAATCAAATTAAACAGTTGTGTAAATAACGTAAAATATAAAGTGTTCATTTTAAATGTATACAAATTTCATTGACTGGAAATGTTGATTCAAATTATAGATTAAAGTCTTAAGTTTCTGTAGCCTTGCTGCAACATTGTCTGACAGAATCAAATCACCAGTGTATAAAATTGCAGCAATGTTATATATATTTTGTGTATCAACTGCACTTTTGACAAGATTTAGACTGGTATATTTATTTTATTTTTCCCCCCTAAAGAGATAGGCAGGCATGAATGAGCACATTTCAGTGTCTTTTTTTTTTCTTGCCACGAAGCCCCTACGTCTGCAGCCATGACCTAACGACCTGCAAATTGTTATATTATGAGATACTAGTTATCTTGCTTTCGATTAAAGGGCCATCTAACTGCTTTTGAATGGAAGGTCCTTCCCCATTAGAAATGCTTGAAGCATTAGGACAGTTGAGGAAGCAGATAACTATTTCTGTCATGGTCACTTAGAGGTCACTAGTATCACTTGCTTACCTGTTACTTTTTGTTAGATAACACTAGAAAGAAATTGAAGAGGTGAATAGCCTCTACAACTTCTCCAACCACATAATGGACAAACTGTTGACCTTAAGGTACCCAGGTTTGGACGAGTATGAGTACAAAAAGTCAGATCATCCAACTATCTCTTAAGAGAGACCTATCTTTAACATTCAGGTAGCCAGGGCTAAGAAAGTCATCTTTGCAAAAAGTCTTCTTAGAATGTCAGGTTAGCAAATAAATCAGAAAATACTAAAGGGGAAAAAAAAACATGACTATTCCTTTGTGCACTCCTGAAATGTTTTTAGTATTTGATTTTGTTGCCTGGTTTAGTTCAGTACAAATGGAATTAAATGATAAAAATGTAAAATTCCCATGGTCAAATTAAACAAAATGCAGGTGCACATGTCACATATGGAGACTGAGATTTTCTGATAAGCAACGGTGTTGGCATCTTTGGGTTTTGGACATATTCTTCATCTTGGTCTGTAGGTGTGGGTTGTTCATTGTCATTTTGCACTGGAAAAGCTCAAACTATTTTGTTCAGTGTAGGTTCTGCTACAGGTAAGATGTGTCATCGATTTCTCCTGTACGTTTTCCCTTCTGTTTCAATTATGTATGACCTGGGCTCTTTACACTTTTTTTTGACAACTCCTAGCCGGCTGTAGCCTTGTGAGGTGTGCAATCGTACAACCTGATTGGCCTGTAGTGGTTTCAGGGGTTTACTTGATTTGTCATAGTTATTATTATTATTATTTTTATTTCTTGGCAGATGCCCTTATCCAGGGCGACTTACAACATATGTGCAATAACATAGTTCTCCTTTTGTTGCCTTCTTTTATGGCACAGTTCTAGATTCACAGTGGAAGGCTGTTTGGATGAGGACTGGAGGAGATGCTTGTTCATTGGCATGGTCGTGCGTGTTCTCCTGGACATGAAACATGAGTCTACTACTACCAGGTAGTGCTGACCATGCCATTAAAAAATGTCTGTTTCCACAGTGGACCAGGACAGATTTGGGACAGGATGCAGTTTGAGGGGTTCCTTTTGTTGATGTGGCTTTAAGCGGTTACACATGCTGCAATGAGATACTGTTCTGTTAATGTCTTTGGCTATTAATGGTCAAAACACGATGTCTCAAGTTCTGTGTAGTGTTGCTTCACTTCCAGGATGTCCTCTGTGCAGTATTGCAATGTATTCACCTTGTAAGGATTTAGGTATGATTGTTTTCAAACCTTTCAGGATGATTCCATCTTCTATTGTGAGCTCATCTCTGTATGGAAGTTACGGGTGTAGCTGAGAGCACACACGTTGTTCACGGTCAGGCCATCCATGCCTTATTGTTGCTGCCAACTTTTTGTCATGTCTGAAGTTGTGTGCTCTCGTAGTTCTTGCAGCCTTGAAGCTTATATGTGTGAGACTGTCATGACTTCAGATTGGTCTTTCTAATTTTTTTATGTTGCAGAGTGCTTTTCCTGGGAGCTCGAGATAATGTGTCTGCTAGGTAAAGATGTTTGCCTTTCTTGTATATCAGATTAATATTGAATTTCTGTAGTTTGAACATCATACGTTGCAAACGCGCTGGTGCAATGTGAATTGGTTAGTTCACAATGGTGACCAGTGGTTCGTGGTCGGTTTCTATGGTCACTGGTTTTCCACAGATGTAGTCATAAAATTTGTAGCATGTGAAGACCACAGCAAAAAGTTATTTCTCAATCTGCACATAGTGCATCTTTGTTTGTGTGAGTGTTCGAGAAGTGTATGCAACTGGTTGTCCTTCTTTCATCATGTTCTGTGGTTCCATTTCCTCCAATAATGATGTCATCGACAATAATTGCACGTGGTTATCCTGCAAAAATGTGTTCCATGGCACGCTGAAATACTTCAGATGCTGCATTGAGTCCAAAGGGCATTCTGAGGAACCTGTACCTCCCAAAGGATGAATGAATGTTGTGAGTAATGAAGAGTCATGGTTGAGAGCTATTAGCCAGAATGAACTCTGTGCATCCAGTCACATTTGGCATTTGTGCTGCCACTTCTTCAACAGTATGCATAGGATGGTGTGGATGCTTCAAGCCTTTGTTAAGGTCTTGTGGATCAATGCAGATGCATATCTTGTCATTGTCTTTCTAATGTATTGCCAACATAGAATACACCCATTCTGTGGATTCTGATACTGGTACAGTGAGGGAAAAAAGTATTTGATCCCCTGCTGATTTTGTACGTTTGCCCACTGACATAGAAATGATCAGTCTATAATTTTAATGGTAGGTGTATTTTAACAGTGAGAGACAGAATAACAACAAAAAAATCCAGAAAAACGCATTTCAAAAAAGTTATAAATTGATTTGCATGTTAATGAGTGAAATAAGTATTTGATCCCCTATCAGTCAGCAAGATTTCTGGCTCCCAGGTGTCTTTTATACAGGTAATGAGCTGAGATTAGGAGCACTCTCTTAATACCTTCATGATTTTGAAGTCCCCACATAGTCTCCTCTGTTCCAGGGTGAAAAGGTTCAGTTCCCTCAGTCTCTCAGTAGGACTTTCCCTTCAGACCTGGAATAAGTCTGGTTGCTCTCCTCTGAACTGCCTCTAGAGCAGCAATATCTTTCTTGAAGTTTGGTACCCAGAACTGTACACAGTATTTGAGATGAGGTCTAACTAGTGCATTCTAGTGCAACAGTCTGAACATTACTGCCCTTGTTTTAAATTCTACACTTTTGGCAATATGCCCTAGCATTCTGTTTGCCTTTTTTATTGCTTCCCCACATTGTTTGGATGGAGAAAGTGAGGAGTCCACATAAACTCTTTCTCATGCGATACATCATCTAGTTCTATTCCTCCCACAGTGTAATTTTAGTGGACATTTTTGTTACCTGCATAAAATACCTTGCACTTGTCCACAATGAATTTCATCTGCCAGGTGTCGGCCTGAATCTGAATATTATCTAAGTCCCTTTGAATAGCCTGTGTTGCCAAGATTGTATCTGCTAAGCCACCTATTTTAGTATCATCTCAAATTTGACAAGTTTCCTAACTATCCCAGAATCCAGATAATATAGATTAGAAAAAGCACAGGCCCTAATACTGATCCCTGTGTCACTCCACTGACAACCTCACTCCAGTTAGAAGCAACTCCTCTAATCAACACCCTCTGTTTCCTATACATCAACCAGTTCATAATCCATCTACTTACATTACCCTTCCAATTTGAGGATCAGTCTTTGGTGTGAAACCTTGTCAAAAGCTTTTTGAAAATCTAAGTATATCATATCATATATGCTTTCATGTGATCTACAGATCAGTTCAAAAAATTCTAATAAATTAGTAAGACATGATCTGCCTCATCTAAACCCATGTTGACTATCTCCAAGAATATGGTTTTCATTAAGATGCTCCTCTATTTTCTGTCTAATAGTTTTTTCCAACATTTTACAGGTGATGCAGGTGAGACTGATTGGTCTGTAATTTCCTGGGTCAGTTGTGTCCCCTTTCTTGTGGATTGGTATGACATTTGCTGTCTTCCAGTCAGTTGGCACATCCCCTGTTCAGTGTCATTTGGAATAGTTTAAATTATCTCTCTCATTATTTCAATTACTGGTGGAAATATACCATCTGGCCCAGGTGATTTGTTTGTTTTTAATTCTGCTAGTCCCTTTAGTACCTCCTCCTCATTTATCCTGATCTCTCTTAGGATTTGACTGGACTGATTGTTAACCTGTGGCATGTTATCTGTCTTTTCTTTTGTAAAAACCTCTGTGAAATACTAATTTAGAACATTTGCCACATCTTGTTCATTTTCCAAGATACTTCAATTTTTGCCGTTTATCTCTTTCACTTCTTCCTTTATTGACCTCTTGCTGTTGTAGTATTGAAAAATACTTTTTGCATTAGTTTTAGCTCCAAGAGCTATTTTTTTTCTATTTCCCTCTTTGCATTCCTGATCCCTTTCTTAAGATCTCTTTGCAGTTCAGCATAATCTTTGTATTTTGTTTCATCTCCATCCCTTTTGTATGTAGGTTAACAGATTTTGGCGGTTTGAGTACTTTTGTTGATATTGTGAAGACCTGTAGCATTTCTTGAAATGATTCAATTTCTTGCATTTATTGCACTGCTGCCCATATGCTAGGCATGTATATCTTCTAGCAAGGTGGTTTCCTCCACAGCTATTGCAGTTTACGATGTGTTTCTCATGCAGATGATTCTGTGGTTTTGGCTTCCTTTCGTATTTCTTCCTTTTTGTATCCTTGCTTTGTATGCTGTCAACTTCATTTGCTGTATGTTTTGCCAGCATCTTGGAATGTTCTTTAGTTAGCTAATTTATTTGACAGATGTTTATTGCTTTTGCTAGAGATAGTTCGCTGTCTATGAGTAGCACTTTTCTAACACTGTCATTGTTGATACCACAAACAATTTTCTTCTCTTTTCTTGTAAAACACCAAAGTTGCATTTTTTTGCTTTGTTTCTATTGTTTCCCCTTGTTTTTGATTTTGTGTGTTGAACTTGTGTCTTTCAATTGTTACATTTGTTTGTGGACTGCATAGCTGACGAAATTTGCATTTAAGACATTATGGATCCTCCCTAGATTCAGCAGGTGTTATGATGTCCCTGCCATTTGCAGCTAATATTGCCGGGGCATACACATAGGAACGTGCATGCTCAATAGCGTCTGAGCCTGCACGGTTGAATAGTATAAACACTTGCGTTTAAGCTGGCTTTACGCTATGTGCCGCCGCTATGAAAATATCATATTCTTGTTCAAACAGTCTCCAATTTTCAGTAAAGTACAATTAAAAACAAGAGGTTTAGGTCTTCTAAATCCGTCTGCCATGTTTTTTTTTTTGTTTTTTTTTTTTAAATAATGCTGCTACCTGGGATTTGTTTTCTTCTCTGCGTATTATTTGAAAGACAGCTCTATGTCTGACACCATGTTGAATGATGAGAGGCAAGGCTTCATTTAGGGTTCAACAAGTAGGCATTTATTATTTATTATCTGGGAACTTACATTAACCTTATCGCTATTGTTTGCACTTACTTCCAGGGATCAAAACCACTCCTACTTCTCACTATATATCACCAAACTGAGGAAGAAGAGGAAGAGAAGTACAAGACTTATTCGGTGGGCTTTGAGACTCCCAAGAGTTTACCTTTAACGCTGAATTAAAAAAGAGGACATTTAATGTTGTCTCTGATGCCTTGTCCAGAGCTCCTGTAGACCTCATTGATACACCTACAGTCTGTATGTATGCCTCGGTACAATCCAGTATTCCAATTTCTTCTGACTTTCTCATAAGTGATGAGGCTATTTGGGAGCTCAGCAAAACAATAATGCTTGTGATTGTTGATTACTACACCAAATGGGTGGAGTTTGTTCCCCTCCTGAAAGCCACTGCTAATGTAGTGTCTCGCATAATGGTCAGAGATATCTTCACTAGACAGGGATCTCCTGAGTATCTCCTCTCAGTTCAAGGGCCACAATTCATTTAATCTCTTTTCCAAGAGGTAATGGCCCAATGGCAGGTGTCTGTGAAATTGACTACAGCCTACCATCCACAGACTAATTTTACTGAGAGAGTGAATAGAACTATAAAGACCATAATTGCATCATATGTGGGCTCAACACACAAGAAATGGAATCAGCACATTTTGCTATGAATTCAGCAGTCCAGGAATCCATAGGCTTTTTTCCTGCTGAAGTAAATCTTGGAAGGCCATTTTGTGGGCCTTCGTATGTGTTACTGGAAGGGGAAGGACGGGATGTTTCTCCTAATACTGTGGACTATGCTCTTGTTTCTAGGTTAAAACATTTTCGTGAACAAGTTGCTATGAATCTGAAAAAGGCCAGAGCGAGACAGAAACGACAGATTACGACAAAGGCCGTAGACAGGTTTCTTTTGCTTCTCATGACCACATGGCTGCGAACACATGCCCAATCAAAAACCAATCAATGTTTTTCTGCCAAACTAGCTCCCAAGTGGAAAGGTCCGTATCGTATAGTGGAATGCCTGGGTCCTTTGAATTACAAAATTGTCTTGGAAGACTCTGGGTTAGATTTGAGGACAGTACATGTTACCAATTTGAAGCCCTGTTATCCCACAGCAGCAGAACTTGAGGCAAGAGACATACAGAAGGTACTGGATGTTTTTGACTTGGATAGTGAAGATGAGTTTTTGGGATTACCTTAAACACTTATTACTGAAATATAGTTATTAATTTCTTATTTTTATTATTGTATTGTTGCCTAAAGCCATGGTTTTTCTTTTCCATGGTGAGGGTAGGGTGGTGACGGTGGAAATGTAATGGTCTGTCACTTTAAATCTTGAAAAAGTGTTGAGAAGGGCAGTGGTTGTTTTACTCACCCTGAATAAAGATGCCATGCAGATGGGGAAGGTTTAATTTAATTAGTAGCACTATATCCTGTGGTTGCTCATAGTCCCTTCATTTAATATGATATAATGTTGTGTACAGAGCACTAAGTTTAAAGATAAGTATTATTGTGTAGTAATACATCTACTTAAAAAGGTGCTGGTATTTTGGAATTCCCAAAAAAATTTTGACTTTTGGCTAAATAAAAAAAAAGAAATTGTCTCTCCCTCTCTCTTTTTGCCTACTGCTGCTTCCCCCAATATGAATAGCACCTGTTGAAACAAAGACCTGTGAATACAGAAAACCAAGAGTTAGTTCATAGAGGCTTATACTGACCTGCCTACAATCCAGCATGTTGAGTCCTGAGCCCTGATATAGTGGGGAGTCTACATTGGTTGCTGTACCTGTGGGAGATATGGAGAGGGGGGAACAGATTTTTCAGTTGAGAGAATGGCAATATATTCAGAAAAGTGTGTGTCTTAAATAGAGCAGATTGTCATTGCTGAGGCCCATGTTACTTGTAGCATGTTATTCAGTGGGGATTACTGAAATATTAAGTTTATTATAGACAGGAATGTTTCTTTGCTATTGCCCTAACTAGTATTTCAGGTTGGCATATCACATTTTGATAAATATAGGTTAGAAATCAATCCGCTATATTATAAGCCAATATTGAATTTGGACTCAAAATAGCTAATGGCAGAATAGTGAAGATCTCTCTCAATACACACACACACACACACACACACACATATATTTGTGGTATGGTGTGGGGTATGTGCCATGTCCATTTGGGATTGTCAATTTGGGTTGCAGTAATATGGCATAGTTTTGAAGAATGTGGCAGTGTCGTAGTCGGTGTTCTTTATGGTTTAGTTTTCAGTCAGTTGTCAGTCAAAGTTAGGTCATGTGCCATGTGTATCTGTCAGTCTCTTTCTCTTTTCTCCCTTCATTCCTAGCTGCACTCTTTCTCTCTTAGTTTTGCCCTCCTTGCTTTTCCCGAGTGGCTTTTATGGCGACTTTTATGCCACTCTGTACCAGCCAACAGGTGCGCAACATGTATAGTTCACCGTCAGGAAGCATGTAGACTGGGACATGGGGATACCGTGTGGTCCTAACATACCTGCCTTCGTGTACCACTCCCTGCACAATGTCACTGCTAGGAATGATGGTCCAGTGTCACCAAGTTCCTCCGGTATTTTGAATATCAATCCGAAGGATGATTGCGCAAAATAAATTGAGTCACTAGATATTCTACTGAAATGACAACACAGTACACAGTCTCTGTAGAAAATCCAAAGACACTTCTCTGAGCAAGATGAATGTTCTGCTGATATAGCGAGGACAATCAGTCTAGCTACTACTGGGCTGAGTTATTCCAATTCTGATTGATGTTCAATCTAGGCGCTATCCTGGTGATCAGGTGAGAAAGCTTTGAACAACGATGACATGTCATTTGTGAACATGTCCTAATATGATCTCCGCAGCTTAGGCTGGGCTGCTGGCTGGGTTAAAAAGTCCGTTCCGAGATTGAGTCTTAAGGGAGCTGTGTATTCAGAGACCCTGAATAGAGCATGCGAAACAAAAATTCATGATGGGCACTGCATGTTAAGGAAAGATATTTTAAGTGCAGACTCGCTTACTTCCAGATGTGGGCCATGGTCTGGGCCCTCGTGGTATGTCCCTAATTGGTGGATCTCACATGGTATAGATACATTGCCTGCTGATTGGCTGCTTATCAGGGAGCTGTCATAAGATGTATGAATGGTAGGAGTGATTGACACCTTCCAGAACAGAATCATAGATTTGATTGTGTGAGAATGTGTCAAGCTGGCACCAAACTGGTGGAGACCCCTATCTCCTAAATGATGGCTTGATATCAAGATGTAGTATCTCTCCCCTGAACTGTGGACTAAGACAAAACAGCACCTCTTTCATGCATTTTATAGCCTGCTAGAACGTACCAGACTCACAAGAGTCCGATATCTGGAGAGGGAGATATTCTACCACAATATGCTAGTAGCCACACAGTCGCAGAGGATGGCTCCTCCATGTGCATGATGGAATATATACTGTGGGAAGAGAGCAGGCAGGTCTCAAGGGTTCGATGACATCTATGACACTCAAGCCCCATTCACACAGAAACTTATGTTGCCTTTGTCATGACAAGGGTCTAAGCCAGCATATCGACACCAGGAATTCTCCACCTCAGGACCTAGTCTAAATGCTAGCAATTTTGCAGCAACACGTCTGTGTGAATGGAGTAGGAATTAGAATTCCGGCATATGACGCCTCACATCCTTGTGTTGTCGATGCAGTACATTAACTTACTGGCATAACCAATCAGAATAGGGGTGTGTTTTCGCATTTTGACTACCAGGTTGAGGCATCTTTGGCCAAGAACTTGTGACCATGACCGTAACGAAAAACGGACTGGGTCATTAAAAATGGCAGAGGTTGAAAATAATGTAGTTGCAGCAATTCTGAGTGTTATTGATGAACCAAAAGGTCAACACCCTGAACTCGTGATTCATCAGACCAGGCCACCTTCTTCCATGACTCCGTGGTCCAGTTCTGATGCTCACATGCCCATTGTAGGTGCTTTCGGCAGTGGACAGGGGTCAGCATGGGCACCCTGACTGGTCTGCGGCTACGCAGCCCCATACGCAACAAACTGCGATGCACTGTGTGTTCTGACCCCTTTCTATCAGAACCAGCATTAACTTTTTCAGCAATTTGAGCTACAGTAGCTCGTCTGTTGGATCGGACCACACGAGCCAGCCTTCGCTCCCCACGTGCATCAATGAGCCTTGGCCGCCCATGACCCTGTCGCCGGTTCACCGCTTTTCCTTCCTTGGACCACTTTTGATAGGTACTGACCACTGCAGACCGGGAACACCCCACATCTTTATGCATAGGCAAACGTGTTATACTGCATTACAGTGTAAATTAATGGTAGTTTGTTTCAAGTTATTTAATTTTCTTTTATGGCATTAATGTCAAATAAAAAAAATAAAAAATAGAATACGTTGTTTTGAGCAATCAATTGCAGATCTGCACACCCAGACTTTTGGTATAGATATACACACAAAGTAATGTCATGCTTTTTTTTTTTTTTTTAGTTGATTTAACTTTGCTGCAGTATGTGTCAAGACCCCACACACATTTCTGATCCAGATCAAATGCATTGGAACAGTGGTGTTGCGTTTACACTGCCAATCATTTGATCAGGATCAACTTTCAGCCGTCACGGGTCCACCAAACTTATTTATATGCATATATTAAATTAGTACTTTATAACAGCTATATTGTTGCGAATTATTCTAACAAGTAAAACAAAGCCACTTGCATTTTTTTTGCAGCCTAAGCATTTTAAATTGAAATACAATTCTAAATTATTTGCCAAGATAAAGTAACAAGCCATTTAGTATTAATTTTAACAATATTGTATTTATAATAAATAAATAAATAAATAAATAAGTAGGGAAGGGTCTTTTCTGCTCCACCGATGCCTGCCTTTAAAATGCTGCTGCACTAGCATGTAAGACCAAACTTAATTATATGTATATATTAAATTAGTCTTTTGGAGCACAGGACTGTATCAAACATTTTATTTATCTCGTTATGTATTATTATAACAAGTAAAACCAACGCCCTTGCTATTTTTTTTCAAAACCGAAGCATGTACTGAAAATAAAATTATATATTTTTGCTAACATAAAATAACAAGACATTTAATATTATTTAAAAAAATATTGTATTTATAATATGGGCAGTAGGGACGTGTTCTCCTATCTGCTCCACTGATGTGAAGGCTGTTTGCCTCCCCTGTCTGTAAAGCAAACACCGCCGCAGTGCATGCCGGAACTTGAGCCGGTCGACCAATGCATTTGATCCGGATCAAAAATGGCAGTGTAAATGCACCTACTGGCTCTTGTTACACAACCATGAACCAGGTCTCATACTGGGTTTAATGGTTCAAACGATCTGTGACCGCTGAGTACAGCGACCACACCGCAAAAACGCACAACCATACAGCCTGATGAACTGATCAAAGTGCAAAAACACACCCTAGATTGACTATCGTTTGCGTTTCTTGACGATTTGTTCTTGCTAGTGTGTCAGAACCAAACTGGCGCCCTGCTTAGAACCAATAGCCCAGTAAACACAATGGAAGGAAACTGGCAAAACAGGGACATTACCTAACTTTTACAAATACATCCAGAATATCGGTCCATGTCTCCTCTCCTGAATCCACATGTTTATGTAGCAGCTCGTTCCCAAGGCTACAGCACTAATGCCTACACTCTGTTTTTTGTGTGAAAGGGTACAAGCCGGTATTTTGCAGGCATTCAAATCCAGTGTGAATGGGGTGCAACAGGGAAAAAGCAGGCAAATTCAGTGTGAAAGGGGCTTCATTCACAGGGGCAGCCAACAACACAAGGGAACACCACATCACTTTTCCAGTCAATATTTGTATTAGTTTTATCCACACCAGGCTCAAGCCCATATATCCAGAATAGAAATACTTAGCTTTCCCAAGCTGGCATTCCTCACAGCTTTTACTTCAGTTCTCAGCATGAAATGCCCTCCTTGATTCTTAGCGCCACTCATGTTCAAAGGCTTTTTCCAGTTTTCCAAGTACTTACTCTTTTGTTGAAGCTGCAGCGTTTTCTCCCTACTGTCAATTGGGCTCTGCTGATCTCCTGTCCATATCCACCTAGCTTCTGCTCTCTTGTGATCCCAGCTGCCTCCTCCTTTAAGCAGGTGGTGGCTGATTAGAGGGGAATGCAGCCCATGTCACTAATCAACAAGTAATAAACAAGAAAACGCACACATAATCAAATGAATACTGAAATGAAGGAAAGAAACAACAAAACATGTATAAGAAAATGAATAAATGAACTCAAAATAAATACAAAGTAATTTAAATAGCAAGGTGCAATAGAGCGTATTTGCCTCCTGTGCCATTTACTCCTTGGGATCTGTACCTCTTTGATCAGCAGACATGTGACACAAAGTTGTCTTTCCGTTCTGAGGATTTTGCTGTGAATTCAGGCACTTTCACGCACGTTAAGTTTCTTGTTTACTTACCAAGATTTCTATACCTGTTACACCTGAAATTTCCTATAAGTAGTATACTTCCAGCAAAGACAATAACAACAGCATGGACAACATATAAATCAGCATATGAACTTTAATACAGTGCTTATAGATTATATTTGTATAATTATGAAACATCTGACACTCATTCATTGTAATATTTTTTGCATTCTACTGTTGTGTGGCAATTGCAACTTCATATTACAATTTAAGATATGAGGGCACATATCTAGGCATGTTGCTTGGAGACCAGAATATCTGAATTGTATCTTTAAAAAAACTACAGAATGGGAAACTACAACACATAATACAAATCTGATAAAATGTAATATTCGTTATTATTATTGAAACAAAAGGATTCTGAAGAAGTAAAGATTAAGTAGTTGTTTATCATATATTTTAAACATATACATTGTAAGAGAATGTATTAATTAATGTTAAAGTGACTAGGAGGGTGTGAATGAGTTACATGAAGAGCTATGTTTTGTTATACATCATAGTTCTAATGCTGATTGGCCTTGTTTTTATGAGTAATTCCTTCACAATGCAAACAATAAAACCATCTACCTATTTCAGCTGGGGAGATAGTAAACCCATCCTCAAGACAATTAAAGCATGAATAAATCAAGCTTCTGCAATACATACTGTACATCAGTGAATAAAAATATGTAAAATGATACTCATCTATTTGCATTACTACATTTAATATTAGCTTCAAAACTACTACAAAGCTGGTTTGATTTAAAAAAAAAACTGAAACTATTGGTTCACCTTTTGAATTAATTTTAATTGTTAATTATACTAAAATGCACCCATTTCTGAGTTAATCTAAGTAATCAAATGCAGTCCTTTGGATAAATTGGAAAATTTAAAATAACTGCCGCTGTTTTAATGAAGTCAAAAACTGTCTGGTGCCAATACTTTTTAACACCTAATGAGAACTGACAGATCAGAGAAAAGTGTGTTATTCCTGTGAACTCAATGCATTTTTAAACAGCTCCAATTATTTCAAATGGCCAATTTGACTAAACATTTGGATTACATAATTTCTGTTGGCAAAACAGTGCATCCAAGTCAATTTGGGCCACCATAACTTTCAGGTAACATTGCGTGTAAATAAAAAGGAGCAATGTTTTAAAATGAAAGTTTAATGCATCAATCTGAAAGTTCAAACATTTTAACATGTTTTGTAATAATCATAGTGCGTGGTCGTGGTGCATTCAGAATTAGAGTTTAAAATGGATTTATGGAAATATATTAAACACACAAATACAAAAACACATTTTTGTTTATATGCAGGGGGTAAAAAGGTGAAATTTTAACTAAAACATAATGTAGAAAATAATGTAACCAAAAAGACATTATATAAAAGACTGTAGGGAAAAGGCAGGATATTGCACCATGAAAACCCATTCCATTTCCCATGAGAAATAAAAAATGTACATTTTTTTTTTTTTTTTTCATGTGTTGAAACTATGGATATTTTATATAGATATATCCAGTTCATGCTTTACCCAAGAAACCTTAACACTAGCACCAGTATAGCTGCTTTTTTGAGCAGCTTTTGCAATTCAAAAGGAAATATCTCTGAGTATGTCAATTTCTCCCACATATCTGTTCTTATATGTTACAATATATTTTAATTAAATACCTATAAAGTGTTTCAACTGTAAACTCCTCAAAATTAATAAGTTATAAATACTTCAACTTCAACTGCCCACAGTTTTTGCAGTAGGCCATATTGAACATAATATAGCCAACAATCTGGGTTTGTAATAAAATAATTGAGAAAGAATTATAACCTTATAAACACTACACTGTTGGCATTGCAATTCAGTATCTGTACAGAACTGAGAAGATGCCCCTCACCTTTCAGCCAGATGCCCACGGGCACACGGAATAGACACTGCCAGGTTGCTAAATGCAACACAAACAGCCCTGTTGCTTCCATGCACAGTGTGGAAAAGCACTGAAGTGCAACTGCTGAAAAATTAAAACAGCAGCTGCGACATTTGCAGTGGCTGTGAGATTTGGAAGTGCTGAAAAAATAAAGCAGCTGCTGCAGCATTTTCAGAAGCGATTACGGAAAGGGAGGTGCATTGTGAAATATATTTGACTGATGCCATTGGACAGCAAGCAAGTCACATTGGCCGAGCCTGTATATTTTCAAATACAATTACAATACTCAGCCTATATGTAAACTCTAAGAAGTGAAGGTTGTAATAAGAACCTTTTTGGATCCCAGGGTTGATACTGTGGAGGATCCTTAAGGTTCTTATTTGAACCCTTTACCAAGGTTCCCTGCAAACAAGGATCCTTAAAGAACCTTAAATGTGTGTTAAATCAATCACAATCATGATGAAAAGGCTCTTAAATGCTCTCTTGTGTTTCCACGGAGCTCACGCTTTTTAAACGAACCCTTTAACTCACGGACAACCCAAAGAGTCGATAGAACCGCTGAAGAATCATACATGTTTAGAGTGAGTATGTACTCGGTTGGTGTTTTTTCTGTTACAGTTATTAATTTACGGTAGAAGCTTTATTTTCTGTTAACTGTATTTGAAAGATTTTATGTTTAAAAAGTAAAGTAGTCCTGATCCAATGTAAATTACAATGTCTGGTCACGCATAAGTGGGGCAGGCTAATTTGAGAGCAATTCCAAATGATAGAATAACACTCGCACTCGCTGGGTTCGGGTCTCGGCTCGGTGTCTGTCTGCGCGGTTTCCCCGGGTCTCCCGCTTCTTCCCACCGTCCGCCAGGTTGATCGGCAAAGCTAAACTGCCTGCAATGGGCTGCGCCTGTCCTGGGTGTATTCCTGCTGATCCACCATGCCTGCCGGGATCGGCCCCGGCTTCCCCGCGACCCTGACCAGGATAAGCGGCTTCCAAAATGGATGGATTTTTATTTTATTAAGGACTTTTGCATTGTCTCTCTAACTTATCTTAATTCTACATGTGTTTTATATTGAATGTACTTTTATTATTATTATTATTATTATTATTATTATTATTATTATTATTATTATTATTATTATCATCATTTGTGCTAGTAGATATCTCTTTTAAATGGCACAACTTGACTCCCTGAACTTACTGCTCTTACTACAGATTTGTAACTGCAAACAACACCTTGACGTATTATTTGTAATTAAATTAGCAGACGCCTTTAACCAGTGCAAGTTACAGTTGAAAAATGAATTAATCATACAGTAACAGCAGCTACAATACAGGTTATAATTTAACTAAAGTGTGCACATTTCAGTAATGGCATTTGTGGACACATTTATTAAACCAGTCCTTAATATTTTAGAGGGAAACCCAGATCTGCTGTATTTATGTATTAATTAATTTAACTTGTAAATGGGCACACGTTAACTAAATTATATTCGTCTTCATACTGATGGTCTCTGCTGAGCTGTTGTACAACAAGCCTGCACACCATTCACAAAACGACAGCCTGGAACACTGTCCAATTGATCATAAAATATTAATAAAATCGGCTGCTATCTTATAACCTTTATTTCACCAGGCAGGTTAATTAAGAACCTTTCTTTTTTTTTACAATAACGGCCTGGCAGGAGAAAAAAGGCCTCCTGAAGGGACAGGGCTAGGGATTAGAAATAAATATAACAAAATTATAAAATAATATATATATATATATATATATATATATATATATATATATAAAGCAAATAAAACATGGCATTAGAACAAAGGCAACAGCACAATAAAGCAAAAATATAGAACAGCAATAACAAGGCAGCAGCACGACACAGTAGCAACCGAAAAAGAAAAAAAAAGAAAAACACAACAAACAAGGTATGGTTGACAGTGGTAGCATGCTACATGTAACAACTGCACGTGTCAGCAAGAGTGACCATAATTAAGCCCTTGAATGAGGGAATAGATATTCATCTTAAGACCTTTCTGCAGCACTCTGATTATTATACTTCAGTTTATATTTAACTAGTCATGGAACTGCACCGGGGTCCTTTGAAATCCATGTTCGGCAAGTTTTTAATACACTCGGATATTAACTGTAAGCAGTCATTGTTTCTGTATGTGGATTTCACTCCATGCTGCTAATAAAACTGTAATTTCTTCATGATCCCACACGGCACTTGAGATAATATCTTCCGACATAATGCTGATCTCTTCCCTGTCTGTCTAGTCATTCACACATCTCCGCTTCTGAAAACAAAGTATTTCCTTAGTGGGTGTCCGGATGCTTAAGCCAGTGGAAACACCCATTTAAGTGTCCGGGGCCAGACCTGTCTGCCAGTGGAAACAGGGCATTGGTAGAGTACGGCACCCTTATTCGATGCCCCAAAGAGCAGTTTATTTGCACAATAGAATACAATTAATAAATAGATCAGATAAAAATGAGCGGACAATAATATTAAAACAGTTGAACAAAAACACTGGGTTGGTAGGATAAAAGATTGTAATTTACATCCAACAAGGCAACTGTATGTCCAATATCAAATTAGCAAAGTACAGATGCATGGATGTATCAGTTCATATCAAAACTATTCGCCTACTCTGTCACTCTCCAGACTAACGTCTTTGTTATTATGCAAGTGTTTGGAATTGCGCAGCGAGCAGCAATCTTAATAAAACCAACACAATATACAAAAATAGAAATGTTTATTTTTAAGAACAAAACCAAGCAAACTAATAACAAATCAATCAATCAATCAATCAATTTGTATTTGTATAGCGCCCTTTGCAGGGTAGCCACAGAGCACTTTACAGACTGGTAAACATACAACAAACGTACAGCAAAATAAAACACATAAATACAATAAAATAAAATTTAGACCCGTAAACATTTTACATGATGTAGAATAAAGTGAGTGAACATTTAAGTAAATAAACCATTTAGGCACGGAGGAGAGAAAAACAAAAAACTCCTATGGATGGCATGCAGGAGAAAATTAATCTCAGGGGGTCCAGTGATTCATTTTGAAAACTTTCACTCATCACAGGACAGACATGTGGGCCTGTTATCTTTCTCTCCTGTCTGGTCTGCATAAAAGTGCCTGTAGTTTGTAACTTCTCTAAGACTGTTCTTGAGATTGCCTCTTGAACCTCTTCCTTGCAGCTACTTGTAATAAAAACCTTTTGATTGGAGGTACATCTCTCTCTGGATTTCTGCGACTCTTCACCCAATAATGCAAACAACACAAATAGATTATGTATTTTTGTTTAATATCAAACATTGCCTGTGATTATTAAAGAGTTCATGTTTAGTTCTTATCTATTAACCTTGTGTTTCTAAGTTTTTATTTTTTACAGACCTTGTTAGTTTTATACCAGCACTTGTGTTCTTTAAAAAGTAAAAGATGAATTTGAAATTTCGAGTTTAGCACTAGTACCGCTGAGATTTTGAACTACATAGAACCAAACATAACACATAATATCTTCAGAAACATTGTATTCTCATTGAAAATGTACTTGTACTTGTTTTATTTTTTTCAAAACGAGTGCCTATACATAACCATGAAAAAACAAATAATAAAATAAACTTTGTGCAACAGTGTAAACTGGTGTAGAAATCAATATGTACATATGTTAGCATACATATAATCATAAAACATACAACTAAAATATACCATCTTATACAATGTGAATGCACTTTGAAATAGCTGTCTGTCTATTACAGCTGTGTACATCAATGCAGAAAGTGCACTTTTCAACACTAGAATGCCTTTGCAGGGCTGTTGCAATGTGTTGCATTTAGTAACTTGGCAGTATCTTTATTCCATGTGCCTGTTGGCAGCACTGGGTGAAGGGTCAGGGGCATTTTCTCATTCCTGTGTAGATACTGAATTGTAGTGCCAACAGCAGCCTAATAAATACAAACACCAACCAACCTGTCAGCCCTATACCTAATACAAAAGAATTAGCAAACATGATCAAACAGGTGACTGATCAAAGCATTGATCCAGAGACGTGGGTTTGCAACGTGATCAAGATTGAATTCCAAAGGAAAGTTAGAAAGTTGCTGAACCGATCAGAGGACAGGCATACGAGCTGTAGCACATGTGATTATTGTTTATAGTGTGTGAGATTTGCTTATAAAATAAATAATGATAATATGAATATATAATATGTAGAAATTCACGTGTTTCAACACAATTATAATTCTTTCACTATGACTGATTTTATTACAAAGCACAGAATGTTGGCTTTATTGTATTCAATATAGCATACTGCCTAAACTTCAGTCCAGTGGTTGATGAAGAAAGTATTTACAACATTACATTTGCAGAGTTTACAGCTGATTGTAGGACATTACAATTTTTTGTAACATATAAGAATGGAAATGCAAAAGAAATTGAAATATGCAGAGATTTACATTTGAATTGCAAAAGCCACTCAAAATGCAGCTATGGTGGTTCTAGTGTTGAAAAAATAATATGTATAAACTGTTTTACATTGTGAAATATAACACGTCAATAATTGTGCAATAGCCCTATTTTAAACACACACCCTCCTCCGCGTCTCTCTCTCTCTATCAAACACTTTCTGCATCTTTTTTATTTTAAGGTCATCAGGCAATGCCCAAAGTTACACAATTGTGCAAAATGTAATTATTTTGTAAAACATTAATATCAGCAGGCAACTAAAATAAATGCAACACATATGACAAAAAAACTTACACTGAGTGTCCGTCCAATTCCTTCCAATATGTATTACTGGAATATTAGATCATGTAAAGAGTTTTCCTTTACACTGAGCCGTCATTGAATAAATGGTCAGAAATCTGTGCAGAATGAGGACAGTCTGCGCAAGGTGACCACACCCCGTGTAAGGAAGCCGACAGAGTGATGCATTATTCTATAAGAAGGGGTGAAAGCAGTGAAAAACATTACAACTAAGGGGTGAAATTAAAGAGCATAAAAACAGACTGCAACTGCCGTGGATAACTGTGACATTAAGAAATATTCTGTCTAAATCCAAAGTGTGTAATTTATAAGTGATTATTCAAATTGGTGATGAACTGTCGCTGGTAATGAACTGTCACTGGTGATAAAAAGTGCATGATGAGGAGTGCGTGGTGAAAAGATGGGATCCCGTATCAGTTTTCACAATTAGTAACTGAATGTACTTGAAATACATTTTAAAAGTACTGGCACAAATTTTGCAAATACTTCAAATATGTATTTCCACAAGTATTTAATATTCTGTGTTTTCAATTATTTGTATTTAATGTATGGGTTGTATTTGAAAATACAATCTAATTTGCAGCGCATGCCCACCATTATGCGCCGGTGGGGTTGTGCCCCGCTTAGAAAAAAGTAAAAATAAATAAAACCAAACATTGCTTGTACATTGCATACTTTAAAAAACATTTATTACAGTAGGTTTTGTGGATTACACTGTACAGTTCATTAAGGCGTATGCTCATAAAAAAATATATATGATTTTTAATACACAATGGTTCAAAAAGAAAAATAGGCTTTACTGCACGCGTTATTGGAAAATCGCTATTTTTTTCCCCTTGTCTTTTATTTGAGGGAGAGACAGTGTGGATAAACTCTGGCTACAAGGACTGAAAAAACTTAAGACCAGGAAAACACTAAAGTATGTAAAGGGACATCCAAAACAATGCAGAATGCAGTGTCAAGTGCACAGGGAGAACATTAAAGTGCATTTGTTGCTGTGTGGGCAGATGAGACAACAGACGTGTATAAAAAATTAAGTCAGCTATCAGTAAGTGTTATTTTGAATTAATTATTATACAGTTATAGTATTATACACTCACCTAAAGGATTATTAGGAACACCTGTTCAATTTCTCATTAATCCAATTATCTAACCAACCAATCACATGGCAGTTGCTTCAATGCATTTAGGGGTGTGGTCCTGGTCAAGACAATCTCCTGAACTCCAAACTGAATGTCTGAATGGGAAAGAAAGGTGATTTAAGCAATTTTGAGCGTGGCATGGTTGTTGGTGCCAGACGGGCCGGTCTGAGTATTTCACAATCTGCTCAGTTACTGGGATTTTCACACACAACCATTTCTAGGGTTTACAAAGAATGGTGTGAAAAGGGAAAAACATCCAGTATGCGGCAGTCCTGTGGGCGAAAATGCCTTTTTGATGCTAGAGGTCAGAGGAGAATGGGCCGACTGATTCAAGCTGATAGAAGAGCAACTTTGACTGAAATAACCACTCGTTACAACCGAGGTATGCAGCAAAGCATTTGTGAAGCCACAACACGTACAACCTTGAGGCGGATGGGCTACAACAGCAGAAGACCCCACCGGGTACCACTCATCTCCACTACAAATAGGAAAAAGAGGCTACAATTTGCACAAGCTCACCAAAATTGGACAGTTGAAGACTGGAAAAATGTTGCCTGGTCTGATGAGTCTCGATTTCTGTTGAGACATTCAGATGGTAGAGTCAGAATTTGGCGTAAACAGAATGAGAACATGGATCCATCATGCCTTGTTACCACTGTGCAGGCTGGTGGTGGTGGTGTAATGGTGTGGGGGATGTTTTCTTGGCACACTTTAGGCCCCTTAGTGCCAATTGGGCATCGTTTAAATGCCACGGCCTACCTGAGCATTGTTTCTGACCATGTCCATCCCTTTATGACCACCATGTACCCATCCTCTGATGGCTACTTCCAGCAGGATAATGCACCATGTCACAAAGGTCGAATCATTTCAAATTGGTTTCTTGAACATGACAATGAGTTCACTGTACTAAACTGGCCCCCACAGTCACCAGATCTCAACCCAATAGAGCATCTTTGGGATGTGGTGGAACGGGAGCTTCGTGCCCTGGATGTGCATCCCACAAATCTCCATCAACTGCAAGATGCTATCCTATCAATATGGGCCAACATTTCTAAAGAATGCTTTTAGCACCTTGTTGAATCAATGCCACGTAGAATTAAGGCAGTTCTGAAGGCGAAAGGGGGTCAAACGCAGTATTAGTATGGTGTTCCTAATAATCCTTTAGGTGAGTGTATATAGAAGAATCAGGGGAGCATGTGTTTCTATTACAATCATGGAGATATTTGATTTTGACACATTTATTTGTATTCTACGCTATATTTGTATTGGTATTTTTGTGTGATATGTGTTGATATAATTGCTATTTATAGCATTTATTAATTAGAATGTACCATAAATCTACCACAATATATTTGTACAAGGCACCCTGGAATGATTTTTGCGATAATGTAACATACTTTGTATTTTTTGTTTTTACAAAGAACAACATTCTAGCAAATCACAGTTTATAGTTTGTTATTGTTTTAATATGCTTTCTTACAATTATTGGTGCTCAAAAATTCAAAAACTGAATTGTAGACAAAATATCCAAATATTCAAAATATTTCAAATATCCCATGGCCCCGTGGAGGGGGCTGGCTGGACTCTACCACAATATCTATCTATCTGTCACAAAATCTATGTCTCTCTAACTATAACTATCTCTAAATCTATATTTCTATCTAACTCACTTTTCTATCGGTATCTCTATGTATAAGTATCTATTTCTGTATCTCTCTTTCTCAGTAAATGTATTCTGAATCATCTACAAATCTGTCTCATTTCTGTAACCCTCGGATTTGAGGTGGTTCAGACCTCTTTTATGTATCATGGGGGTTTGATACACCAACACATATTCCAAAGCATTTCGACACTGACAGTTGCTGGTGTGATGTAACACAGATAGTTTGCAGTGATCACGTGGTTTCTGGCAAGGTGTCGCAGGGCTTCGAACCATTGTATCGATACCTTGTCCTTCAGAAGGGTCGATACTGCTTCATGAACCCTGCTTCAAGCGTATCATCACTAGGTTTTAGTTCAGAGCTGTTTGAGTGTTGATACACAAACATCCTGCTTTAGGATGTATTTTGGTTTCCTTTGTTTGATGTTTTATTATTATTATTATTATTATTATTATTATTATTATTATTATTATTTATTTCTTGGCAGACGCCCTTATCCAGGGCGACTTACAACATAAGATGTTGTTGTAAATGTTTTACTTTTATTTCAATCTTAGTTTGTTCCTGGGTTTGTTTTGTTTTTGCGATGACCCGCCAAAAAAATACAATAATTGATGGATACTTTTTTAATGAGCTGTGTTCCCATTTTCACAACACTTGCTGCATGGCCTACCACACCAATACTTTTAAAAAGTATTTCAGATACAGTCAATTAGTAATTGTCAAACAGGATACAATTTGTAAATTTTCAAATACAAAATTGAAATACAGAAATACATATATGTAATGGTATTTGACCCAGATCTGCAATGGACAACCGCACATGGTTACTGAACAACGGGGAACCAAAACAAAAAATAAAGCAACATCTAACACTGGAATTGAAACAACCATGTTGCACCTCTTAGCACAACAAGATAGGCTATAAAGTGAGTACCCTGGTATACAAATTCAGTAACTCAAAAATTGTACTAAGAGTCCTATCATAAATATGGCTTATCACACCAAAAGGCATGGTCCATGTCCAACTCCAAGAAACTGAAAAGGTCAATGAGAAGTGATAAACTCTGCACTGCATGTCACCAAAATCACAATTTGTGACCAGTTTCTGATTTTTTCAAGAGTGATAACCAAACTCTTACCTACCCTAGAGCCAGGGGTCATCAGAATGAAAACTACTGTATGTAAATATTTATGCGTGACAATGTCTCACAAACCTTCCTATTTTTCACCTTTTTGCTGAGAGAAATGTTTGCGGATGGTGCACAGGAAATTACAATTTAAATATTCAGTTCTCACCGATGCTTAGTGCCAGTACTTAATTCCGCAGAGGCTTACCCTGATTATATGTTGCCATGATCAGTCCAGACATTTGTATCAGGCATCGGATTTGAAAAATAGTAACTGCAGTGTAACATAAAACAAAATAATTAGCACAGCATAATGCAAATGATTAAGCACACAATCATACAATATAAAAAATGCATAGAATAAAACTAAAGTAGCACTTGCAATAGCAGGATAGTCTGAAGTTTGTGAAGAATAATTAGATGAAAACAAAATTCCCCTAATTTTCTGTTAAACTGCACATTTCTCAAATGATGTAACAGTTAAAATATGTAAATATCCAAACTTGAAAACTTTGAAAATGTCATTTCTTGATATATGGTAGACAGTAACTTGAAGCTAGTGTTTTTATTTCAGGTTTATTGGGTCTTAGGCCTACGGATTGTTTTCCTTTGGCCACAGACCACAATGGAGCATTGGTCTTTCTTCTGGGATAGATGTGACCTGTACAAACCAGACAGTCTACAACTGAACAGAAGGGAGCTAATGCATTGAGAATCATTTAAACTAAGGACCGGGGGACAGGGAGCTATGACAATGGGACATGTTCTACTAAGGAAAAAAAAACAAAGGGAAACTGCTAGTAGGAAAGTCCTGAAATTTTTGTACCTTAATGCCAGGAGTATAAGGAACAAGATATTAGACCTAGAAGCCACACTGCTGGCAAGTGACAATGATATTGTATGAGTGACAGAAACATGGCTTACAGAAAATGATGGGGATGAATACAAGTTGAAAGGATACACACAGTTTAGGAGAGACAGGCATAATCCAAGAGGTGCTGGGGTAGCATTATACGTCAGAAATGACAATGAGGCAGAAGAACTCAAATTAGATCCTAGTAACGAAACAGAATCCTTATGGGTTAAACTTTTGAATAAAAGATCTGGAGGATTAGTGGTAGGAGTGTATTACAGACCACCCAATTCACATATTCAGAAAGATGTTGCACTGTAGAATGTAATCAGGACTGCATGTAGCATGTAGGATGTGGCTGTTATAATGGGGGATTTCAATTTCCCAAGCATAGACTGGGAAAGTCCAGTTGGGACTACAGAAGCAGAAATAGAAATGGTTGAGATGGTAAATGACTGTTTTCTAACTCAATTTGTCAGGGAACCAAACAGGGAGAGTGCATGCATTGAATTGATCTTTTTAAATGACCACGATATAGTCAGAGGGACACTAGTTAGAGAACCAATGGCAAACTGTGATCACAAAATGGTTAGCTTTGAGGCATTCATTCAAAAAACAAGGACCAAGTCTAAAACAATGGTGTACAATTTTAGAAAAGCAAACCTTGAAGGTATGAGGCGACACTTGGAAGAGTTAGACTGAAGCACACTGGATACAGATTCAATTGAAAATGGATGGTTATATTTTAAGAATATAGTACTTGAGGCTCAGGAGAAATTTGTACCAAAACTTATCAAATTGAGGACCAAAAACACTGGCCAAAATGGTTTAATAGAAGTATGCAAAAAATATCAAGAGAAAGAAAATGTTGTATAGCGCATACAAAAGGGATGGAGATTAAACAAAATACAAAGATTATGCTGAACTGCAAAGAGATCTTAAGAAAGGGATCAGGAATGCAAAGAGGGAAATAGAAAGAAAAATAGCTCTTGGAGCTAAAACTAATGCAAAAAGTATTTTTCAATACTACAACAGCAAGAGGTCAATAAAGGAAGAAGTGAAAGAGATAAAGGGCAAAAATTGAAGTATCTTGGAAAATGAACAAGATGTGGTAAATGTTCTAAATTAGTATTTCACAGAGGTTTTTACAAAAGAAGAGACAGATAACATGCCACAGGTTAACAATCAGTCCAGTCAAACCCTAAGAGATATCAGGATAAATGAGGAGGAGGTACTAAAGGGACTATCAGAATTAAAAACAAACAAATCACCTGGGCCAGATGGTATATTTCCAACAGTACTTAGAGAAATTAGGGAAATTATTTATAGGACGCTAACTAAACTATTCCAAATGACATTTAGAACAGGGGATGTAACAAATAAATGGAAAACTGGTAATGTCATACCAATCCACAAGAAAGGGGACAAAACTGAGCCAGGAAATTATAGACCAATTAGTCTTACCTGCATTACTTGTAATATATTGGAAAAAATGATAAGACAGAAAATAGAGGAGCATCTTAATGAAAACCTTATTCTTGGAGATAGTCAACATGGGTTTAGACGAGGCAGATCATGTCTTACTAATTTATTAGAATTTTTTGAACATGCAACTCCAGCTGTAGATCATGTGAAAGCATATATGATATACTTAGATTTCCAAAAAGCTTTTTATACGGTTCCACACTAAAGACTGATCCTCAAATTGGAAGCTGTAGGCATTCAGGGTAATGTAAGTAGATGGATTATGAACTGGTTGATGTATAGGAAACAGAAGGTGTTGATTAGAGGAGTCGCTTCTAACTGGAGTGAGGTTGTTAGTGGAGTTCCACAGGGATCAGTACTAGGGCCTTGCTTTTTCTAATCTATATTAATGATCTGGACTCTGGGATAGTTAGCAAACTTGTCAACATAACTAGAAGAAGTTACACATGAGAAAGACCTAGGAGTCTATGTGGACTCCTCACTCTCCCCATTCAAACAATGTGGGGAAGCAATAAAAAAGGCAAACAGAATGTTATGGTATATTGTCAAAAGTGTAGAATTTAAAACAAGGGCAGTGATGTTCAGACTGTACAATGCACTAGTTAGAGCTCATCTGGATACTGTGTACAGTTCTGGGCTCCACACTTCAAGAAAGATATCGCTGCTCTAGAGGCAGTTCAGAGGAGAGCAACCAGACTTATTCCAGGTCTGAAGGGAATGTCCTACTGAGACTGAGGAACTGAACCTTTTCACCCTGGAACAGGGAAGTCTGCATGGGGACTTGATTCAAGTCTTCAAAATTATGAAAGGCGTCGACCACATCAAACCAGAGGAGCTTTTCCAGATCAGCAGGGACACACGAACCCGGGGACACAAATGGAAATTGGGTTCAAGGCATTCAAAACAGAAAACAGGAGACAGTTCTTCACACAGAGAGTTGTCACAATCTTGAACACATTCCCCAACGATGTAACTGAAGCTGAACATTTGGGAACATTTAAAAATAGACTGGATAGGATCCTTGGATCACTTAGATACTAATGGACACCAAACGAGCATGATGTGTCAAATGGCCTCCTCTCGTTTGTAAACTTTCTTATTTTCTTAAAATGAAAACAATTTCTAAAGCATTCTTTGTAGCATTATTCAACCTAGGTATTAGGGTAGGATATGTAGGCCCAGGTATTTATGTTGCTTCAATCAAATACTGCATTTGTAATTCCTAATTGTCTTCATACACTGATCAGCCATAACATTATGACCACCTGCCTAATATTGTGTAGGTCCCCCTTTTGCCACCAAAACAGCCCTGACCCATCGAGGCATGGACTCCACTAGGTGTGCTGTGGTATCTGGCACCAAGACGTTAGCAGCAGATCCTTTAAGTCCTGTAAGTTGCGAGGTGGGGCCTCCATGGATCGGACTTGTTTGTCCAGCACATCCCACAGATGCTCGATTGGATTGAGATCTGGGGAATTTGGAGGCCAAGTCAACAAACTGCGATGCACTGTGTGTTCTGACACCTTTCTATCAGAACCAGCATTAACTTTTTCAGCAATTTGAGCTACAGTAGCTCGTCTGTTGGATCGGACCACACGGGCCAGCCTTCGCTCCCCACGTGCATCAGTGAGCCTTGGCCGCCCATGACCCTGTCGCCGGTTCACCGCTTTTCCTTCCTTGGACACTTTTGATAGGTACTGACCACTGCAGACCGGGAACACCCCACACGAGCTGCAGTTTTGGAGATGCTCTTACCCAGTCGTCTAGCCATCAAAATTTGGCCCTTGTCAAAGGCGCTCAGATCCTTACGCTGCCCATTTTTCCTGCTTCTAACACATCAATTTTGAGGTCAAAATGTTCACTTGCTGCCTAATATATCCCACCCACTGACAGGTGCCATGATAACGAGATTATCAGTGTTATTCACTTCACCTGTCAGTGGTCATAATGTTATGGCTGATTGGTGTACAATGTAGTTCTACTGGTCTTTAATTCAATTCCCATTAACTACTCAACAACAATAACTCTCAAAGCAGGGCTGCATTTCCACATATATGACTTTGTGAGTTAGTTTGCGAAACCTTCCTTCAACGAACTGTTTTAATATGTCTATATCAAAATAAATCTAGCTTTTTCTATATACATTTCAATAGAGCAAAACTCAAACCCACTTGTTGAGTATGTATGAGCTCCAGAAGCTCTGTTATTGAAACTAATGGAATACAATGAAAGCCCATAAAGGGTACAAATAAAGAACAATCTAGAAAATTCCACTGCCTAGAAACAAGGCTATTCAACCATATACAAATTTCTAGAAAATTCTAATATTCAAATGTAGCACAATACACACATACATCACAACACCAATGTTTGTAAATACTGTTTATTTTATACATTAATAACTTTAGTAACAAGTTTTCAATTTGAATGTGTTTGTCTCTATTTTGTTTTTATTTTTGTTATATTATTTACAGTTTTCATAGGTTTTCGTAGTTCACGGTTATTTGTGATACATGTTTCTGTCTTTCCTTCCACCAACATGGACTGACTTTAAAACCTGCTAAATAACCTTAATTGTTACTTAATTGCGTAACCAGTGATTATTGCATTTCCACAATACTGTTTTCCTCTGGCAGCTGATCCTATGAATATTTTATGATTGTACTGTTTCAGTGCTATTCATATGATATGTGTACTCTGTAAAGAGTCTTCGAGTCAGTCCCATGTTTTTGTTCAAACCTCCTTGCCCCCAAACCATTAAATGACATGCTGAATCACACAGCTGGTTCCTTTATTCTTTCCTCTAAGACCCATTCAACTACTGTCTCTTACACAAAAAAATAATAAATATGAAATAACTAAATGTAATAATTAATCACGTTTCCTTATGTCTCTGATGGCTTCCCTAATTCAATCAGGATAATAACATTTGAAAACAACATGTTTATTCTAAATCCATACACAGCACTGTCACAGTATAAGTGGGGTTAATACTTCATTGTGCTGCTCTTTGCCTTATGCATATACACTGCACTCCACTTAATTGCATATCAGATAAATGCTTACTCCATTTAATTGCATATCAATTTCTAGGTACTGAAAATATGCTGTTTGTTAGCATGATGTTGCACTCTGTTGAAATACATATAGAGTAATTGCTGAATTTGATTCATTGTAAAATAGACGGTCAATTTAATTTGCACCTGTATAATTAGTGTTGTTAATTGTACTGGTTGAGCATTTGACCATGTAACCCTAAACAATGTGACCGGAAATGGAAAGTATACTTTCATGTTGATCAAAGCCCAGATTCTCTGACTGAACTAGAAAGGTTCAGGTACAGGAGGAGCAGGGGTGTGAATGAGTTAAAATAGAAGAAATCTGCTAAACGAACTTGGGATTTTGGACTAGGACTTCAGAAGGTTTTCAACTTCCTAGAGTCTGTTTGTGTTAGTATTTTATGTGAGAGAGGGACTGGAAGAAGTTAGGTAGGCTAAGAGCTGGGCTTTTGATTGGGTTATGTTTTTCTTTAAAGTTCTTGCACCAGCATTGTAAATAAAACTAGAATGCTAAAGTTCCTGGAGAAACTTTGTCTGCATGTGAAAGTATGTTTGAGTATAGTAAGCAGTATGTTTCACTATACACCTAGTAGTGTAGTACGTACAAGATACTACAGTATAGTATAGTATAAAAGAGTAATATGGTTTAAAACAGTGTATTATAATATTATTTGTACTGTAGTAATATTGATAATACATCACAAAGTAATTAAATATACTATATTATACAACACTGTACCATAGTATGTGTTGTAGAACTGTAGTATATTACAGTATACTACAGTATAACAGTGTGCTACAGTATATCACAAGCTACAACAGTATACTGTAGTATAATAGTGTATTATGGTATAAAGTATAATACAGTATGTGTTGTACTGCTGTTGTAATTAGTATAATACATCACAAAGTAATACAGTATACTCTATAAGACTCTACCATAGTATTTGTTGTAGAACTGTAGTACTTGTTATACTATAGTACATGACAAGGTACTACAGTATACTATAAGTCATATGTTTAGGTTGCATTTATTATTGACAATGAAAAAATGATATGAAATGGTATGGGGCACTATATAAAGTTGTATGATGATTTATTATTATTATTATTATTATTATTATTATTATTTTTAAGTTGGCCTTTGTAAGTATGACAAAAACGTATTTCAAAACTATGTAATTACTATGTATTACTATACTGGCACTATAAGGCAGTGCAGACTGGGAAGGGGCGTGGTTTAATTAGGAAGTGAAAATGCGTTTGTTGCAGCACATGTAGTCGGGTAGGGGTTTTTCATTCCCTCTCTCTCTATATATATATTGTTTTTTCGACTATGCTCTGCTGGATTGTGAAGGAAGGGCTCTCTAATGTTATATTTGGCACTATTTTGTGGGGACTTTCTTATAAACTATTACTGTTATATCGTTGTTTTCATGACGTGCTTTAAACATACCATTAAGTCTCGTAGCGCAGTGTTGTGACAAGACTGAATAATATGGAATAATAACATGACAAATAATCCTTATTAATGCCCCGTATGCACACATTGAATGTAGTATAAGTATTATTAGTAGCAGCAGTGGTATAAGTATTATAATTATACAATATTTAATACAGAAATCAATAATACAGCTGTGACCGCAGTGCAAATCACAGTGCAGCGCGCAAGCGCAGAGTATACCAGAGACAGAAGAGGAATCGAATGATGGGAATCGAGACCGCTGATTGGTTACAGACTGGGCGTGATTTGCATAAACACCGCTGATTGGCTGCCGGCCATTCAGTTGGTCCGTTTTGTGCGTGAGATTCCGTTCCACCGTTCAAGCCAATGGGATTTTCGGGTTTTTAATCGATCAGATCTCAGTAAATATCGATCCAGCCGCACAAACAGCACCGGCAACCTGACATCACAATGAAGCTCTGTGTGGATCTGCAGTCTGTACGTTGTAGGAGTTACAACAGTCCGGACAAACGGAAGAATAATAATAAAGCTTTTGTAAGAGAACAAGACTCATTATAATCCTTTACACCATGTCCCTGCCCAGCACTGTGGACATACCCTTACGGTGCCATACAGTTTTCCCTGATACATGAAAGCTGCATGTAAGCAATTTCAGTACAGGGTTCTCAGGAAAAGTAAGCAAACATAGATAAGAGGAATCTGACTATTGATTAGATGCGACTGTCTCATTACGAGAAGCAATCCCAGTTGGACAAGCTGCACTCAATGCTTTTATTCTCATAAACAGTGTCTGAAATGGATGACTCACCCAATTGTGGCAGATCACACAGTCATGAAGTAATCTAACACTTTCTATAATGTCAAGGGTTATTATTAAAACATCTGATCTTGCATGTTTTACCCATTGACACAATGCCTACATGACCCAACAGATCATAATATTGCATTTACTTCATGGGTAAAATTAAAATTATGATAAACACAATTCTTCTGCATCTACATTTTTTAAATCCTCCATGAATCAATGTGAAATGCCATATTTGGAGCTGAAATGTGATCTTGATTGGTTTTGATTCCCATGTTTGAAAAAGTTCTTTACTCTGTATAAACTAATTTATTCGTGGTCTCATACTTACTGCATATTAAAGTGCTACTTAACTCTCCATAAAATTCAGTTCTGACATATGTTTTGACTTATTAAAAACCAGTTGCTGCATACACTTTATCATATGTGCCACGAAAAAAAAAATATTCTAATTTAGAATGTTTTAAATGTCACAGACTTAAAATTCACAGCAAAGGGGATATGTATAAGTTAATACATGCCTCATACAATTCATATATCCAATTTTATATTATGAAATGTAAGACATACTTAGACTTTCTTGGTGAATACTTTTTTTTTAAATTGCTTAGTTTTGTGATACATCATAAATCATATAAATTATAAAACAGTTTGTTTTGACACATGGGAAAAATTCTGCTGTCCACTTTATAGAAGAAGTCAGCATAAATAAAAAATGCCCTCCAGGGCAATCATAAATATGGAAAAGTGAGGTGTGAAATTATTATTTACTCACCGTAAACTGTGGAAGAATACAGAATATATTGCGGAGTCCGGATTTCTGCTTGTCTTGGTGCTACATCAGCTTGGACCTTCTCTCACCTGACACTGATTCAATGAGAATTCAGAAAAAAGGCTCTGCATCAACTGTGAATTTCAGTGCTGCACATGGCTGGTGCTGACAATGGAGTTCTCCAAAGTCACTTTGGCTTGTTCACTAGAAATAAGGGGGTGGGGGAGAGTATTTAATACAGTTAACCTAATACAGTACATACAGATGCAAAGTCAAAGTGAAATTGTTTAAAAGAGCATGATATAGTTTAATAAATATTAATAATAATACGTGTAAATACACCTCAACCTTTTCCCATTCAAAAAAGTAATACAAATAAACTTTAAAAACCGTAATATTTAAACCATAGAAACGTACAGGTCTTTGTATGTCACACCTAGCACTCCATAAGTCTCTGTATTCACATTGACTTCTTAGCACAGTTTGTGTGAAAATGATGTATGAATTATTTAACTTTACTATCATCGTTTACATTATTATAAAGAGATATAACGAAATGTAGCTTGATATCTTTACCTTTATCTATACCATTACCTAACTCATGTTACTTGCGTTTTATCTAAAAGTAATGTATCGTACATGAATGATAAAATGACCCATGAGCATGGCCTTGATTTTTTCCAAACCCAATAGAAACCAAATAAAAATACTTTTTTAGCAGCTAAAAACAACATCAAGTTGTCTCTGGAGTAATACTCATCCACAAACATAAAGCATACTACAGTACTATTGGTAAACAAGATACACTTAAGAAAGTGAAACCTGCTTTATAGTTTTTTAATTTGCTTGAAAGTGTGAAGATCAAACACTGTTTTTTTCTTCTTTTCAGTAACTACATTGCCTGGAGCTGTGAAGCATACATTTGGAACAAATCTTGTTGCTTTTGATGAGGTATTATTTTAATTTGTGTGTTCAACTAAAAGAAGGGGAGAAGCTTAATGAAAAAGTAATATATGTAGTACATCTTCCATCTAACCTTATTCTTATCAGAAAATATGTAATGTACCACCTGCTCCTTATTTTCTTTAAAAATCAGTTTTGTTTCAAAATGAAAAGCAATTTTACTTGGTTTATAATCCTTGGTAATAGTCAACCATCATTTTTAATCTTTAGATGCATTTTAAATCCAAGCTGTAATGTCTTAACTCTTTCACAAGGTCAAATATCTTAGCAAATAAAGCTTAAGCTTTGTTTTATATGAAAGAATTACATGATTAATACCGAAGAATTAATCACGTACTATTCAGATGTACCAGATTGGGTTTGTGGTAAGGATTATTCTAATAGTTCCTGGCCTACTTTTTGACATGGCATAAATTGACATTGCTGTTTGTTTAGCAAAGTGCTACTAAAAAGAAGATTTAACTCTACATTACATGTCACTTAATTGCTGCTGGAAGTTAAATTAAAACGATAGACAAAGTTCAGTAAAATAAAATGCATTGGTCGATATACAGGATGTAGGAACAATTGAAATATACTAGTTATACTAGTTACTGCATACTAGTTATAAACACAGCTGTTTTTTTAAACGTATGAAATGTGTTAAGAGCATTGGAGACAAATACTTTTACAGATTTTATATGCAGAGCATTTATCTTTATGTATAAAAACAGTACTTTATATTATTCATTATAAACCTATTATGATTAATGATCCTAGAACTGTTACACATACACAACGCTATAATGTCACCCCAAACATGTAATCCTTATTTAACTGTAGCAGTGACACTAACACATACACACGTATAAATATACACTAAGTGTCCAGACTATTTAAAGCAGGTAAGTGGGTACCTAGGGATTGTGAGTGTGTGCAATTCAGAGGGAGAATGGGTAAGCCAAAAGATTTTAGCGACTTTGAAAATAGCATGATAGTTGGAACCAGACACACCAGTATGTCAAAAACAGCAACCCTGCTGGGGTTTTCACTCATGACAGTGTCACGGGTGTTTCGAGAATGATCCACCACCCAAACACCATCCAACCAACAGCGGTCCTGTGGTCGGAAACATTTTGTTGATGAAAGAGTCCTACGGAGGCTGACACGACTTGTACAGAGTAACACATGGGCTGAGTACAACAGCAGTGCAGACAGAGGCATATCAGAACACACAAATCACTGTACCTTGTCACGGATGGGGTATGGCAGCCGATGACTTAACCCAGTTCCATTCCTATCCACGAAAAACAAGAAAGTGTGGTTGCAATGGGCTAAGGAACACCAACACTGGACAATAGAGGATAGAAAATAAATAAATGAATCCTGTTACCTATTGTTTCATGCTGATGGAAGGGCCAGGATATGTTGAACAAAACTTGTTTTCATGGCACACATTGGTTCCCTTGAATCAAGTGGAGTAACATCTGAATGCCACAGGATATCTGAACGTCGGTGACTATCAGGTGCAACACTTCATGGCAACAGTGTTTCCATCTATGAATGGGTCCTTTCAGAGTACAGATCCACCACCAGCCAATTTGCTACAACTATGGGAAGCTATGGAGCTGACATGGGCCATCATCCCTGTGATTTGCATTTGGCATTGGACTTGTTGAGTCCATCCCCTGACTAATTCAGGCTGTTCTGAGGGCAAAAGGTGGAGCAACTCGCTATTAGGTTGGTGTACCTAATAAAGTGTCCACTTGGTGCATATACAGTGGGGGAAAAAGTATTTGATCCCCTGCTGATTTTGTACGTTTGCCCACTGACAGAAATGATCATTTTAATGGTAGGTGTATTTTAACAGTGAGAGACAGAATAACAACAAAAAAATCCAGGAAAATGCATTTCAAAAAAGTTATAAATTGATTTAAATGTTAATGAGGGAAATAAGTATTTGACCCCTTCGACTTAGTACTTGGTGGCAAAACCCTTGTTGGCAATCAAAGAGGTCAGACGTTTCTTGTAGTTGGCCACCAGGTTTGCACACATCTCGGGAGGGATTTTGTCCCACTCCTCTTTGCAGATCCTCTCCAAGTCATTCAGGTTTCGAGGCTGACGTTTGGCAACTCGAACCTTCAGCTCCCTCCACAGATTTTCTATGGGATTAAGGTCTGGAGACTGACTAGGCCACTCCAGGACCTTAATGTGCTTCTTCTTGAGCCACTCCTTTGTTGCCTTGGCTGTGTGCTTTGGGTCACTGTCATGCTGGAATACCCATCCACGACCCATTTTCAATGCCCTGGCTGAGGGAAGGAGGTTCTCACCCAAGATTTGACGGTACATGGCCCCGTCCATCGTCCCTTTGATGTGGTGCAGTTGTCCTGTCCCCTTAGCAGAAAAACACCCCCAAAGCATAATGTTTCCACCTCCATGTTTGACGGTGGGGATGGTGTTCTTGGGGTCATTCCTCCTCCTCCAAACACAGTGAGTTGAGTTGATGCCAAAGAGCTCGATTTTGGTCTCATCTGACCACAACACTTTCACCCAGTTCTCCTCTGAATCATTCAGATGTTCATTGGCAAACTTCAGACGGGCCTGTACATGTGCTTTCTTTATCAGGGGGGCCTTGCGGGCGCTGCAGGATTTCAGTCCTTCACGGCGTAGTGTGTTACCAATTGTTTTCTTGGTGACTATGGTCCCAGCTGCCTTGAGATCATTAACAAGATCCTCCCGTGTAGTCCTGGGCTGATTCCTCACCGTTCTCATGATCATTGAAACTCCACGAGGTGAGATCTTGCATGGAGCCCCAGACCGCGGGAGACTGACAGTTATTTTGTGTTTCTTCCATTTACGAATAATCGCACCAACTGTTGTCACCTTCTCACCAAGCTGCTTGGCGATGGTCTTGTAGCCCATTCCAGCCTTGTGTAGGTCTACAATCTTGTCCCTGACATCCTTGGACAGCTCTTTGGTCTTGGCCATGTTGGAGAGTTTGGAATCTGATTGATTGATTGCTTCTGTGGACAGGTGTCTTTTATACAGGTAACGAGCTGAGATTTGGTAAACTCCCTTTAAGAGAGTGCTCCTAATCTCAGCTCGTTACCTGTATAAAAGACACCTGGGAGCCAGAAATCTTGCTGATTGATAGGGGATCAAATACTTATTTCCCTCATTAACAAGCAAATCAATTTATAACTTTTTTGAAATGCGTTTTTCTGGATTTTTTTGTTGTTATTCTGTCTCTCACTGTTAAAATACACCTACCATTAAAATTATAGACTGATCATTTCTTTGTCAGTGGGCAAACGTACAAAATCAGCAGGGGATCAAATAGTTTTTTCACTCACTGTATGTGTGTGTATAACATCTACTTCTCAATGTTAAATCACCACTTGCTGCTTACTCTAATGAGGTAGAGCTGCAAAGTTCTGCACTTGACACTAAGTAATAATTGACTTATTCCCATGTTTATTTGAATAATATGAATTATTTTATTAAGAAGCTTTGTAATTAATTAATGAGGCAAGTTAATGATTATAACAGATTTCCCACAGTTATCACTTCTACTGACTCTTTCTAAGTGAACTTTAATGACTGGGATTGAGCTAGGCAGCATTAACACAGAATGGAGCCCCCTGACAAAACACACTGAATAGAGCCGTTTCACATTGCTCACAGATTGTCCTTGCTACTCGCACAAACGTATAGGTTGAACATTCATGTAGGAAACTAATGCATGGTGTGGCTGAGAGAAGATGAGATGTCTATTTGAAGAGGGAAAGAGTTAAACTGGAGGTATTAGTCCCACAATGACATCACTACATAATGGCGGGATGAGATTACGGACAAATTCACCTGGGGATGAAGAACAGACCCTAGTACTTAGATGCTCCCTTGCAGACCAATCAAAACGAACCACATCCTTTTAGATTCAGCTCAACAATACTGACTAATTAAATTTAGTAGTTAGAGCATTTAAGATGATGGAATAGGAGCAACCTCACTTATCTTCAGCATTTCTGATTCATGCATGGAGAGCAGCATTAAGGTGTAATTTGAAACAGAAATTTCAAATCCTGATTGACCCTGGAGGGATAGAATATGGACATCACACATTGTATTGAACATGTTTATCAGTACTTTTTTGTTCACATATGAATCAAAGCTTAATTTTATCAGGCATATCAATAACCCCGACAATAACCAAATGATAGCAGAATAAGCTTCATTACATCCTAGAATATAATTAAGTGCTTTAATTTATTAAATTAACTCCAATTAACAGTCATTGTGGAGCATTATGATATTGGTTATCTTTTAGATAACTGTAGACTATAATTAACTATAAACTAATTGTGCATATATTTTAATTTGAAAAATGAATCATGCATATATATATATATATATATATATATATATATATATATATATATATATATATATATATTGTTAGAAATGAATCTGAACAAAACAACATTATAAGTGTCATGGTTTCACTCATACCTAGTAGTGCCTCAATGGTTCAAATGACCAGTTGTGAATAACATTATTAATTTTATACATAACATAATAAAATTTTATATAGTATAATGATATTGGTTCTTTTTCAAATTGGTAGAGTATAATGAACTATAAATGAATATAACTAAGTTTACTTTTATAATTAGCTAATTTAATTGTACAGTATAAATAGCAAAATATATTTTTTTACTTAGATTTTAACCTGAACAAATTAACTCTAGAAGCACCATGGTTTCAAGTGTACCTAGTATAGCTGCACCAATTAAATAACATTAATGTATCATAATGAAAGACAAAAAAACATCACATTTCTTACTCTTTATAGCAACATATATTATTGAACATCTCTGTCATTTAAATAGATACAAATAAGGTGTGTGTTATGGTAGGAATGTATACAATAAATAAAAAATAAATCTATAAAAAATATATAGAAGATATTTTTTAATATTTTAAATATCAAGAGTAAATACTATTATAAAAATATGGAACTGATTAAGAAAAAAATGCAAATTCAAAATGGATTCAAAATGTGTAGGACACAACTAATGACCAACAAAATGATAATTAAAGGGAGGTATTTATTAACAAAGTCTTACCTAGAAAACCATATTGGGAGTGATTTGTCCATTCCTTTTTTTTTTTAGGATATGCAGGTATAACTGCAGGTCTTCTTAAAATTAAAAATGATTAAGTGGACAGCATCTAAAGTGCTTGTCTTTAACTGATTATCCAAATAAACAAATTTAAGTAAAATAAGCTACATTGTCCTAATACTGAAAACAAAATAATAATATCAATGTACAAATCAGTTTACCATTAGCAATGCCATCGCCTTCCCTGGGGCCGGATTAAATCAAAACTTTGATCCAACCGCTAATAGCAACCTACAAACCTGTAGATCATAGCAGTTACATTTATGATTAGAAGAAAGTGGCATCTTATTAAAAATGCAGCCGCAACTAAGTATAGTTCTGTAGTTTTCTATAAGTTTTGATTTAATCCGGCCCCTGGTGTTTGAGGCAGACAGCTGTGCAAGTTTACCACTAATTCTGGCAGTTTTAACCCAAATGCAGAAATAAACATCCAGGCGGTATAAATCTGATTAAATTGGTTAAAACATGAAAATATGCCCCCCCCCCCCAATTATATTATTGTAACAACGATAAGAGTTTGACTGTAACTCAGACACATTTTAGCAGCTAGCTTAATTCAATTTACAAAGTCCCATCTCCTGAACAATGGCTTTCTATGAAGATGTCTGTATCCCCCATAAACTGTGGACCTAAAGACAACACAGCACATCTTTTATTTGTTTTATGACCTGCTAGAACTGACCAGACTCTGAAGCATCAGAGATCTGGAGAGGGAGAAGAGTTAATGAATCACCACTTATTCTTATTCATGAAACCAAGACAATATGCTAGTCGCTCATGGGTGAGTCTTTGATTTGAAATGCACTATATACCCAGCAGAGGGAATCTACAGAAACTGCTGAATTTATCCTGAAATCATGTGAATCACTACAGTTTAACACCGGAGGAGGCCACTTAACTTGATTTGTGATTTTGAATGCAATTGCTTACACCTGAGCTAATTTAAGATTTATATTACAAGGGGACACTTATCCAATCAAGCTATTTCAGCTCTTATTTTCAATAAATGTTCTACACATTTCTAGAAAAAAAAAATCACTTGGAATCTGTGGAGTAGGATGTGTAGATACATTATTTAGTTTTAACTGCATTTTAAATCCATAAGGCAATAAAAGGTGAACATTTCTAAAAGGGGTGTAAACTTTCTATCAGTAATGTGTATATATATATATATATATATATATATATATATTTAATACTGACATATGAACAATTGTAAGTATTTTAATCAAGGTAGAGGTTCTGTTGGCTCTTTATTATTTATTTATATGCAACAGAACTGAATAAATACACACTTTACCAATCTTTTATTTTTATTTGTTTTTATATATTTTTTAAATTCCTGACACAAAAAGTTTCAAACAATAATAATAAACATGTTACAAATCATTTGGACAAAATTAAATTGTCACATTTTCAGTACTTATAATATGGCTATGTATTATATTACTTTGCTAGAAATTTATTAAGGTGAGTATATGCTTCATGTTCATTGGATCACTTTGAGATGTAAACTGACTGTAAAGTTGCCTTTAAACAGAAAAACATTAACATCTTAATCATAAATAACATGATGTATACCATTTACTAAATTGGGTCCCAATGCAGTAGAATAAATAAAACAAATCAAAACTCATTACACATTTGTATCGCCAAGTATTTATCTTCCTTGTGCTTTCCATTATTAATATGGTTAAGTAGCTGTTTATCTCCTGTTAATTATTAATAATTTGCAATTATAAAAGCTAAATTGTGAGTTCTCTCTCAATCACATCAGAAGGGTTGCTCAGCAATTTGCTCTGTAGCCAGAATAGTGAACAGCTGATCAGTGTTACATGTCGGCTCCAAAATTAAGCACCAATATTCATCTTAAGTATAATGCCTTATTTTCATCAGTTTGTTCCAGCGATCATAATGGCAGCTTTCAAATCCCGTCCTGTATCAAATGCTGTTCTTTTTTCATCTGATCTAAATATTAATATTTATGCTAATGAGACACATTTTTGTGAGTGTCATAATCACTAACACAGCATTCAACTAAACTGGAAAGATTCTGTATGTCATGTACCCATGATACTGCTTTAGGGTGCGTATCAGTAAACATCAGGACCTGACGTCAGTATACAGTCTTGGTACTACCAAGACGTGTTAGATGGTTCCTAGAAAGTTTGCTAAATTGGCACTGTGACATTACACAGTTTTATTATATAATGATTAAATACAACCACAGCAGGGAGATAGAAACATTTTAGTTTTACTTTTTTGTAACTGTAGACTTTCATTTTAAAACACAAAAATGTATATAATGTAAAGCACAAATACAAAATAAGGCATTGAAACACTTATTTTTATAAAAAATATAAATTAATTCAAACCACCCTCTAACTTTCAAACCTAGGACATAAGTAAAAAAAAAATATTCGATGGAAGACACCAACAGTAATGTAAGCTATGTGATCTTTAGAGGGCTGTTGCCTTCAGATGTTATGGGTACATTTTAAATCCTTTTCCTGTTTGGGGGACTACTACAAGGGGAGTATTAATCCTCTAGTATCAAGCTATACAGGACTCTGCTGACTCTGTGAGCAAACAACAAATGTTGACCTTGCTGCTCAATCCAAAAAGCCTTAGAGGTATATGCAAACACTGCAGTATGGATACCTCAAAAGAGGGGTGTCTTTTGATGTTTTGGGCAACTTTCAAAGATACTAAGGATACCCATAGGCTTGAATTCCATCAGCTGCTTTGATTTGCATACTTAGAAGTATTTATAATTACAAACCCAAAGCATGATTAAAACATTGCACACAAGTGACTACCAAGCAGGTTTAATGAAGTCCGACAGTGAATTGCACCAGATCACGTCATCTGGACAGGTGTGAGCAAATCTGAAGCTGACATCATGTGATTTATGCAGGTCTTGCATAATAAAACGGAATAATTCCTTTGTATCAAAGCATGCTCTGTGAGCTAACTTGAAAGAGAAAAATAAGAACCAGTTGGTAAAGTGCATTTTGTAGTTTTGCATATGAAAGTGGTCTAATAATCAAGTTGTCAAAAGGAAAACCCAAAATGGAGGATTAAACCAAAGTTGACAGGGCCTAGGTCCTAATATTTAATCAGCTGAAACTCAACAGAGAGAACATGTAAAGCTGGAACAGGTTTGTTAAGGACTTCGAAAAAGGCAGATCATCCAAGTGGAGATTTAAAGCTAGGTTTTTGGGTTCCATATCCTCTCAGGGCATTTAATGATATGAAGATGCAAACTTTACTGATAGGCTTTCTGGGATTACATTTGCCAGCACAATTCTGAGGAACAGGTAATATTCTGATACAAGCATAATATCAGTCATTGAACAAGTTCCACTTCAAATTGTTTCAAGCTAAGATGTTTTAAAAGGTTGGGAATATGCCATCATCTTCTGAATGGAATCCGCAATCTTATCCGGAAGCTATAGTCTGCAGAGGAAGTGGTACATGCTGTCAAGCGCTGTCATGAGGAGATTAATGACTGAACTCACTGTACCCCTGAGGCCGCTGACAGCCTTTTTTCCAGAAAAAAAGAAAAGATCTGGCAAAGATGTGATGTGATAATATATCATTACTTTACAAATATGACCTTAACGATTCAAATTGTTTTATCAGCGGAATCATTCACTTTTTATAATTTTTTATAATATATTTAGTTATGTTTTTTTTCATGGACAGAGATACTGCACACAATGAAAAACTAAAACATAATACATATTTGTATAGTTTTATTTTTAAAGTCATATTTTGTTGTGCCCTATGATGAAGAAAGGTGGAACACTGCTTTATGGACTCTTAACACATTGATTTGCTTTCTTAATTTCTGTCTTTAATGTTTAATTAGAAAAAAACATACTCTGATATAAGAATCTCATTTCTTATGTTTATATTGTTTTAGTATTCATATTAACAGAAAACATTAAGTTGCAATGATACTAAAAGAGTGAAGTTACCGTGATTCCAGGTCCCTGTGAATCCTGACACTATCTCTAGTTACTGAGTGCCACTCTGCCAGACACCCTTCACTTGTTGAAGGTACATTTGTATTCATGTCTTCACTAACACATTCACTGACATCTGATTTTTGTGGGGGTGAAATAGATTCAAAACCTAGACGTAACTGTTGATCACAAACAATAAACCCTGATATGTGTGATATATTTCTGATCTCTCAGAACACAGCCTCAGTATACATTGAACTGACTTTTTGTTTTTCATATACAAGCCTATTGTTTCAGTAAAAATAACAGACAGTATGGGCAAAATCTGAAGAGGGGATCAGAAAGCAATAAAAAGGGATTATGTTAACCTACGCTTATGAAATGATCTTATCCGGAGTTTTAATTGCTCTGTAATCATGATTTAAAGTTGCAGGACATACTGGCACATCCTCACTCCCAGGGGATCACTGAACACTGGATCATCACTGCTCAAAGGGTTAAGCCAGATGGCTACTGGAGACTAGTGACTATTTTCTCTTTTCGAGACCCAGGGTTGCATTGCAACCTCAAGTTCTATTTCAATTTGACAACAGTCATCAAATATACAGAAAATGTGCCCAACTGTTGTGAGGAAGTATGGCAGCCAGAGGGCCCACACACAACTGGTTAAGGAAGTTAATTAACAACCATAGTGTGTACCAAGCAGAGGGATACAAACCACTGTGCCAGGGTCCATGAGCATCACAAATATACTCAATAATATAAATAACAATAACTTTTCCCAGTTAATCATGGATATTACAATACTTCATGCTGTTTATAGAAATTATAATAACCATCAAGCATATGGTATAAGAAACACTTACACTTAATAATAATTACTCGAGTTGCCATGGGGAAGACAAATCCAGGAATTTTGTAATTTTTCCACTACCCAGGAAGTTATGACACAACACATGCTAAAACTCCAAATGAGCAAAGATGCTGGGTTTTGACATCTGCAATTAATTGGTAAGTCTAACATTTGAAAGTTTTAAAAGTTGTTTATTTGATTGAATCAATCCGGAAGAGGGATATATAAAACCATACTTTTTGGTTAGCGAGCATGTGTCCCTTTAAAGCCACAATTTATAGTGTGCAGCACAAAAGGTTATTAGATGCAATCATGCATTATGCTTACTACAAACTGATATATGCCTATGGCCTTTATAGAGAACTGGTGGGCACAGAGATGACTTCTATGTATGTGGACACAGTTTCTTTCAGAATGCCCAACACTTGTACTGTTGGCTGCTTTTTGTATTCTGCAACATATTGCAGCACAATGTGCAACTTTCAGCTGTGTCTATACCTGGCTTCACATCTGTTCCGTCAAAGACTGAGACTCCATCTGGTCTCAAAATGTACTAATAATGAGGTGCAGGTTCACAAAGTAAATGCTATCACTAAAATAAAATAAATGGTCTGTTCCCAAAGAAAATAATAGGACTTCCATTAATTAATGTTCTGAAAGATAAAGGCAATTAAGATTCTCAAGACTCCAGACCCCAATCCAGTGGTGTGAAGAAAGTTAAAAACCTACCAATGACTGTCAGTTCATTGTAACTACTCAAGTAATTTGACACTCAACACTTCCTTAGTATTCCTTGTATTAATGTTTTGTACTAACACATTCGTGGCATTGATTGACATCTGTCAGAGGTCCGAGTCTCTCCACTGGTAACGTTACTGAGACAAGGAGAAAACAAATGCACTGGAGCGTTAGGTTTGGCAAAAGGCTGAAGATATCTGCCAGACTCATAAGCAACATAAGTCAAATAATGTAATTGTTCTCTAAAAGCTTAATCAAAGTCTAATTTGCATATACATAATTACTGTGCCTTTTGGCATCATGCAATTGACACAGCAGTGATTTTAATTACTGTAATTGCTGCAGTATAAATACTTCAAAGTTATGCAAATGGCCTTAATAATCCACACAGACAGTTCATTGAAAGTGTTTGATTTACCAGTCGTGTAGGACTCTTTGTCTATGTAGTTTACTCTCACATGTGACCGTGCATCACAATTGAAGCCTCTGTGCACATCAAAGACACGGATCATAACACGATGTGAGAACCTCAAAAAGCCTGACACTCCAAAAATTAGCTATTAATACAGTATCATAATAAGAATGATTACAGTAGAGAACTCTATATGCATTTGGTACATTGCTGTTGCCGGGAGCTAATCACTTTTAAAATTAGTTATAAGCATGTTGACCAATATAATCCTATCATGAAGCACTTGACAGTCAATCAATATGACCCCAAGCAAGCCTTAAGATATCAGATTCAATAATGATGTAGTTTATGCATGAGAAAAATAAAAAAAGTAAAAATATACATTATTAACTTAAAGAAAAAAATTAAATGAACTAAGTGAATTGTAAATTAATATTGTATGTTATATATTTATCCTCATCAAGCATGGCTGTAGTGCCATAGTGTTCTTAGATTTTTGTTGAATTAGATGTCCTTGTGCTTTAATAATGCATTGCATCTGTATCTGTGATTTATTATTGTATTTAAGCAATAAATGACACAAAGTATCTGGATATTACAACTTTGAAATTGATCAAAAACATATTTAGCTTATTTTGTATTAGGCAAATTATTGTATGCCCATGTTTTAAATGGTCTTGATACCACAACATTTTTATTGTATTAATCTAACACCCCAAAAGTCTTAAAACGTATTACTTCTTCCACCTTCATGAAGCTCTTTGAAGAGATCTGAAAACAAATTTAGAAGAAGGATAAACCTCCACTAAGAATATGTCTAAGACATTTATGCCTTAAGGATGTTTTGGAATAATCAATATGTTTGTGTTAAAATAATGCAAAGAATGTTAATTGTTTGATCCAATTTATTTACACTGATCTAATGAGATTCCTTAAGTTTGCAAAGCACAATACAGACAAATGGAAACTGAGAAAGCAACACAAAATTGATACAAAAATGTTATGCAAGACAAAGCAATTGATTTCTGAGCATCATTTCAATGTATCAAAGCTCCCCAGTGTTCTTTTCCCCACGGAGCTGTGCAGTGTTGAGGAGGACCATGGTATGTCTTTAGCAGTAATATAAAATCAATAGGAAGAAACTGAGTTATCATCGCACTAAATTCAAGTTGCCATTTTGCTGATTATGAATTAAACTGGCATCTTCAAATCTAAATAAAGGCTGATTCCAAACCTGCAGACAGTAAAGCCACAAGCATCTGGCACTTCTACAGTTGCCACACATATATTTTAAAATTTTCACATTGTATAAATAGGATTCAGGATTTTAAAAATTGAACTAGCACATATTTATGAAGATATTTAAAAGGTAGAAACATTAAAGAAAGGGACCAAGACTTCCCTCTGAGGAACAGTATGCATTTATTATGATTGGGTGGTGAGATATACACTCACCTAAAGGATTATTAGGAACACCTGTTCAATTTCTCATTAATGCAATTATCTAATCAACCAATCACATGGCAGTTGCTTCAATGCATTTAGGGGTGTGGTCCTGGTCAAGACAATCGCCTGAACTCCAAACTGAATGTCTGAATGGGAAAGAAAGGTGATTTAAGCAGTTTTGAGCGTGGCATGGTTGTTGGTGCCAGACGGGCCGGTCTGAGTATTTCACAATCTGCTCAGTTACTGGGATTTTCACGCACAACCATTTCTAGGGTTTACAAAGACAGGTGTGAAAAGGGAAAAACATCCAGTATGCGGCAGTCCTGTGGGCAAAAATGCCTTGTTGATGCTAGAGGTCAGAGGAGAATGGGCCGACTGATTCAAGCTGATAGAAGAGCAACTTTGACTGAAATAACCACTCGTTACAACCGAGGTATGCAGCAAAGCATTTGTGAAGCCACAACACGTACAACCTTGAGGCGGATGGGCTACAACAGCAGAAGACCCCACCGGGTACCACTCATCTCCACTACAAATAGGAAAAAGAGGCTACAATTTGCACAAGCTCACCAAAATTGGACAGTTGAAGACTGGAAAAATGTTGCCTGGTCTGATGAGTCTCGATTTCTGTTGAGACATTCAGATGGTAGAGTCAGAATTTGGCGTAAACAGAATGAGAACATGGATCCATCATGCCTTGTTACCACTGTGCAGGCTGGTGGTGGTGGTGTAATGGTGTGGGGGATGTTTTCTTGGCACACTTTAGGCCCCTTAGTGCCAATTGGGCATCGTTTAAATGCCACGGCCTACCTGAGCATTGTTTCTGACCATGTCCATCCCTTTATGACCACCATGTACCCATCCTCTGATGGCTACTTCCAGCAGGATAATGCACCATGTCACAAAGGTCGAATCATTTCAAATTGGTTTCTTGAACATGACAATGAGTTCACTGTACTAAACTGGCCCCCACAGTCACCAGATCTCAACCCAATAGAGCATCTTTGGGATGTGGTGGAATGGGAGCTTCGTGCCCTGGATGTGCATCCCACAAATCTCCATCAACTGCAAGATGCTATCCTATCAATATGGGCCAACATTTCTAAAGAATGCTTTCAGCACCTTGTTGAATCAAAGCCACGTAGAATTAAGGCAGTCCTGAAGGCGAAAGGGGGTCAAACACAGTATTAGTATGGTGTTCCTAATAATCCTTTAGGTGAGTGTATGTGCAACATCATATTCTGGGACCCTTTAAGTTTTAATATATTTTAAACCTGTAATGGAAGTTCTACTACCAGGGTTTTCAATCCCTGAGGTTGGGATTTGTGAGTTCCCAACTCTCACTGATCATTTATAATGAGACATAATAAGATCTATGTTCGTATCATTTAAATAACATTTTGTAGACACAACTAAACAATCCCCATTATACTTCTTACATAAATGTGACATGTGCCTGTAGTTCAAGTTCTACAGTCCTATGAAAAACTTTAGCAAATCAATCTACATTTTCAAAAGTGACGAAGGAAAAGGAAGCCTTTTAACATTTGAATAAGAAATGTGTATGCATCCACTTAATACCTGTATATCATAAATAAATACATAAATAAATATAGAAATAAATAAATAATACAATGCCAGACAAAACAATGGTTCTACAGTAGCCCTGATGGATTAAATATTTATGGTCACTGGTTTTCAGTGCACTAACACCAACAACTTCCATGAGCTTGTTGCTCTTTGATATAAAGTCAGCTGATGCTCTGAATGGCCAGTGGCCCATGAAAGGAAAGGACTGTGCAATCAGAGCCGCAAGAAAATCAACCTGGAATGACTAACAATTACTGGCATTTTATTGTCCCGGTGGAAGAAAATAAAGAGCATTTAAATGTAAAGCATTTTAACCAGCTTAGAAGTTTGTGAAAGGTGTGAGTGGCTTCTGGAATGTTTTAAATATTATTATTATTATTATTAATAATAATAATAATAATAATAATAATAATACATACATACATACATACATACATTTCATAATGTAAACATCAAATATAATGGAGAGTATATGTCAATAAATTGCATTCTTCACATCATTTCTGCACCAATTTTAAATACATTTTGATCCCATTTTTTGATTCTAACAATCTTATTCACCTTTCATACATTTAAATTCCAGTAAACTGGGATAGTTTAATGGTGCTCAGATTTATTAGTTTAGCAATGAATCCTGTAATTCAGTTCATGTCAGACTGATGTCAGTTTGAGAGACATTATCCTTGAGATTCTGTAGAATGTAAATATTGTTCCAAACATAACTCCTGACCCAACAGTCCAGATGCCCCATAGTATCAGATCTTCTCTCAGAACAACCTTCACCAGCATCATTAGCCTGATTCAGCTGGGTTGGACTGCTGTCTTGTATTCGTCATAGGGATGGGATAGGTGATACTTACAGATCTATCATGTGGGGCTTTAGGAGATAAACTGAATCAAACCATTTTTAACAGCAGATCTTCCTAGTATACTCCTTGAGGCTTTGACTGTTTTACCACAATATTTACATAGGGAAAAAAGTATGTCAGGGATCTGTAACAGATGTCCAGTAGGCTTTACACTATCCCTTTGGCTAATTTAGCACTATATTGAGCCTTCAGGGAGGATTGATGGTCAAGGGGGATGGGTCTCCTATCCTCCACATGAACAAGTCCCAGGAGGGAGCAGCTACAACTTCCAACACTTTATTATTGGTCAATTTGGAGTCTTCTTTCACTTGGGTGACATGGCTTAAGGGATGTCACAGACTCCCAATCAATACTTCCAGCTTAGCTGTTGAAGTGTCTGCTATCACAAACAACAACAGCTGTGTCTGAACTCATTTCTGACCTGTTTATCAGATAGTA